>NW_015112810.1:420389-434507 GCF_001443285.1 Poecilia latipinna | reverse complement strand
AAAAAAAAAAAGAAAAATGGCCGCGGTTGTTCCATTTTGAAGACCAGAAAGACCGCCTTTTTTTTTTTTTTTTTTTTTTTTTTTTGGAAACAAAGTGTGGTTTTAGCCTGCTTAAAGGAACACGGCGGTATCTGACATTTGGCGTGTTTGTTATGCAGCATCTATAATGATGCTGGATCTGTTTCTGTGACTCATCTCCCTTCATCCAAGGTGGTCTTTACCTTTTCATCTGCTCCGTTTCCCACCAAGAGAACTTCTCCCTTTTTCTTTCCCGTTTCGCCTTCCTCGTAGCGTTTTAATGTTGTTTCCTTCAGATTTCTGTTCTTACATTTTCTTCCTGAGGCGAAGCTGAACAACAGCCAGGCAAACCATTTTAGCATGCGCTGAATTTACTCCCTGAGCTTGCTAATAACTCTGGCTTTCACAAATGTTTACAAAAATGCACTTTAAGGCCTCCACGCATTTAAAAATACAGTCGGAAGGGAGTCAAAATTGACTAATTTTACTTGGATGAAACTGATTTATTTGTCATAATTTATTTCCAATTTTAAGGGGAATATTAAGCGACAGACCTAATTAAAAACCACAAAATTAGACCTTTCTGTCTACGTCAGAGGTGTCCAAAGTGCAGCATTCTTAAGTTTATTATTGAGCATAAAAGGCATAAAATATTTTGTTTTAATAGTGGCGGTTTAAAAATTTTCTGTGGCACCACCCAGTCAAAGCCCAGACCTAAATCCAGCTGAGAATTTGTGACTGAATAAAGAGTGAAAGTGTTAGCCTTTATATGAGCAAAATGGGTAGATGAAGCCTGTACAGACGCACCTTTCAGATTCCTATGTGTAAAACCTGTTGAAAACCATGCAGAATTACCTCCTACTTCATATTCATGCACCATTTTGTGTTGGTTTATTCTCAAAAAATTGCAATAAAATCCTTCGAGGTTTGTGAATCTAACTCGCCAAAATGTGGGGGTTAAAAAAAAACAACTTCCAAGGCAGGAATACTTTATTCCCTGCCACTGTGGCATGTTTTCAATTTCGAAAAACTCTTAAAAGTTTCCCTTCAAGTTCCCTCAGCAAATGCTTGATTCGCTTTGCTGTGGAGACCAATTTAAGGTTGCTCTGCACAACTCTAACACCACCTAAATAGGGTTTCCTTCATAGTAATAGGAAAAGCAGCGAGCAGCGTTGCTCACTAACTAGCTCCCTTGTCGCTGCAACAGTTGGTGTAGAGATCAATAAAGCATCGGCAGGCATGCTCTGGGAATTATCAGCAGAGTTTGAGCACATTTTTGGACCAATCGGACGCCTCGGATGACAGTACCTGTTGCGTAAATTATCGAAAAGCCCGGAGACAGCGCCATATGCTCGATAGATGGATAAACAGATGTGTAGAGTGCATATGTGTGTGTGTGTGTGTGAGAGGGAGGGAGTTTTCACCTCCCACGCCGCACATTTAAACCGCATGCAGGCGCCGTGCTCTTCGTCGAGGTTCGGAGCCAATCCCCATCCATTTTTGATCGCCTGTGTGCCTGTCAGTCAACGGATTCGGCGGTAAAGAACGTGGCGGCCGCGTTATCCGTCCCAGAGATGCTTTGACTTGACAGGCTCACTCTAAACGCCTGAAGGAAGAGCTCAGCTCAGTGGAGCAGCAGAATCATCAGGGTGTGTCAGGTAGTTGTATGTCTGCACTGAAATTAAGTGGCGCTCGCTTGTTGGTATGTACGCGTTTGCTGCTTCAGTCCAAAGTAAATATCCAGCTTTCTGTTGGAAGGAAATGTCCGGTTGGACAGGCTTGTTTAAAGTTAGGTGTATGGTGAGACATTCTCCATTGGTACGTTCTTCAGTTTTTTGTTTTTTTTTCATTTTACACAAACATTAGAAATCGATTAAAAATGCAAAGAATCCGGTTCCTGCTTTTAAAATAAAAACTAAATGAGTTCACGATTTCAGTAACTGATTTGTTGCTTCAGACCTAATGTGCTAGATCAACAGTTATCCTAGAGATGAGCTGTGTGTTTCTACTGGGGCTTTTCTCTTTTCCTGCAACTTCACCATTTTGCACCACTTTATGTCAACCTGTCACATTAAATCCCAAACAAATACATTGAGGTTTGTGGTTAAAATACTGCAAAATATGAAGAAAAAAAAAAAGCAATTTGTACAAATAAGTAGAAGAATTTAGTATTTAATTAAAATGAGATGGCTTCCGGGACAAATCAGCAGCCTTCCTCTGTGCTTTCACGTCACTTGATTTACATACATTTGCATTAAAGCCTTTGGCTTCAAACCGCCTGTTCCCCAAATAAATCAAAATGCACACAACGATAACTAGCATCCTGCACAAGCGTCTGAATGTAAAAGCTTTTTGTAAATGTCATGGACGTCAAACCGGGATCCAGCACACTCCGACCATACGTACAGTCACCAATTTCCCCATCACTTCAACATATTTCAGCTCTTTTTTTATTGGACTTCCAAGAGCAGGGGGCGCGGGGAGTCATTTGCTAATTGGGTTTTGCAGAGGGAACCGTGTTTCGCTTGCCTCTTTCTCCTCTATACCCCAGGGGTCTCTTCCTCTTGGATGATTCTCCTGTCTCTTGCTCCTGCCAGCTAAAGCGAGCAATCACAGAGGCTTGTTATTCTCCTGCACATTGTGAATCTGCAGAGCTGCAGGGGCTTTGGAAATATTTCCGCCCCAACAGACCTCACATTTATAAAGCGTTTACGGGAGGAGGCGGGATCCGCCTAAAACTCACCTCATAAAAGGTAATAAATCATAAGGAGTTTGTGCAAAATTGGGACAGGGACGCATCACAAAGCACCGAGATTGTGGATTTTAAATTTGTAAGGGACGCTTGCAGAGCACAGAGTTACTCAAAGGAACAAACTCCCAAATTCACCAGATCCCCGGGGTCAACAGAGCGGTCATGATTGCAACGGCGCAACATGCTCCTATTTTGGGTTTCCCAATCAGAAAAAAGGGAGGAATTGGATAAAATAAGACTAGAGCGTTAAGGGCAAACAAAAAAAATTAAAATTTATCCAAAACAAGTGTCTGAAGTTGCATGGTAATGTGCCACACTATCCAACTACAGGAGTAAAAGTCGTCAACTTGAGAAAACGCAGATACTTTTGTCGCCATGTGATCTACAGTAGTGTAAACAAATAACTGGTCGTCTTGGTTACGCCAAGCCTTTATCAGAGCGTGCAACCGCTTTTCGGCTCGCAGCTTAGATTTCTAGAAGAAAATGAGTTAAAATACGACTTCCTGGACCACAAAACGACGTCATCTGGATTGGCGACTGGAACGGTGATCTCAGCTCAATATTCTGTCTATGAATTACCCTCAGCATCTGTTCCAGTACCGACGAGGAAACGTACTGGTCTCAATTCAGCAGAGGATGTTTTCCTCCATACCATCTGTCATGTGGGGAAAACAAAGGCAAAACTCACCTCATTTCTGATATTTCCTTCTTTTTTTTATTGGGTTTTTGTTCACTCAGAAGATTTGGATCTTTACCTCTCACACACAACGAAACTCAAAGCACGCATATCGTTTTCTTTTAAATTAATCTTCGCCATAGCATTTTCTCCACTTTTAAGCCTTATCCATTTCGCTTCGTGCGAGTACTCTCCGCATCCGGAATCTGCACACTTTTTACATAACCATCAGCGAAGCAAGACAAACCACAGATGGGTCCATCTGCACACAATACCTGAGAAACGTAGGTGTGAAAGACTTTAAAAAACGTCCCCTTGTTTTCAGGTCGCATTGGCATTGCAGGGGAGATTATGATGAAAAATAAAAAAACGGTGGGAAAAAGTTGATTTTTATTTGAGATTTAATGAAGCCTCCAGCGTTTCTTGGGTTGGAAGCATAGATTGTGGACTTTCAGGTGTTAATTAACGGATTGCTCACCAATTAGCAAACTGGAATAAATCAGATACGTGTCTCGCTGCAAGAGAGTCGCTCAATAACTTAATCGCCTGGCTAGGTATGTGTCATGCGGCCCTTGTAAGCTTTGTGCATGTGTAAATCCAAATTGCATTGAGTTTTTAATCCAAACTTTTACATTTGTCTTGTGAATTGTTCACTTTACACCAGAACTTAAAAGAAAAAAATCACATTCCCAACATTATCTGGCTGAGCAAGATGTTGTTTTCACCATCTAGTGATCGTTCCTCGAGAAGTTTCTTGATTGACGGAGTACTCGCAATGTGCAATAGTGGTTTAAATCGAGCAAAAAATAAAAAAGTTGCTTCCTCAGGAAAAAGGAAAAGGAAAAGGAAGGCAAAGAAAAGCAAAGTCGGTGTTGCTCTTGACAGGTTCATAGATAAACTCTTAAGTTTCACCCCTGCGACTTCCTCTGTCAACTTGGTTCCTGGATGACAGAGCAGAAGTCTTGTCCTCGGGGTTGTGTGTGCATCTTGGAGCAGAGATGAAACTCGATCAAACTCCATCGGCAATGTTTTGTCTGCTGTCACGCCGAGCCGTGTTTACACCCTGAGCTCCTTTGACTTTTGGGACTTTGCTTTTCCCGCTCCTCATCACATCTTTCCTGCACTGGAAAACAGCGAAAAATCCCGATTTTATCCTGAAAAGCTGTTTCATGGAGCGCTCACGTAGAACTTAATGAGAAATCAAAATCCGACTATAAAAGTCTTAAGAGGAAGGAATAAACACATAACAGACGGAACGGCTTGTTCCTCATTAAATTTGTCAGTACAAGTGTTAGTGCTCGTAACAGACAAAAGATAATGCTCCCCTACATTATAAGCCTTATCCAGATGTTAATTTCAAGACAATTAGGGAAGACGATCCAAATTGTCCCTTTCAAATTGACAAAAAAAAGAAGCTAGTTTTATTAATAACCCCAGAACAACGAGAGCCAAAAGTGAACGAAGAGTAAAACCAACATGTTCAAGCTTGATTGAAATACACTTAGAAACATTTTGAGGTCAGTTATTGGTAGTATGCTTGAAAAAGTCAAACCAAAGAACGAGTCAAAAGACCAGAAACAATTTTCTATAAACGCTGGAGTTCATGGTAAAGTTAATTTCAGATGTCACATTTTGACAGGAAGCTCTGAAAATTGTCGACATTTCCTGGAACGTCTTGGTAATATGTTTCTGATTCGTGCCGATCCAAAACCGCAATTTCGTTGGTTCTGGGATCAGAAATAACAGATTTTAAATCTGGATGTACCTCTTACCCAAACTTACTCAGAGATTTAGGAGAAGAAGAGAACTGAGGAAACGTGTTGTAAAAGATGGATAATGCAACATGTCAAAAGCCAGAGGGAAGTCAATGCCTGAGAAAAGGGACGACTACTAACATTTCTAACATTTTCAAGCAGTCTTTCCCGCTTCCCGGGGTGTTGCAATCATTCGAAAATATAAAAAGTGACAGAAATTGTTGTGCAAGATTTCAAAGGCTTAACGGGAGGAAAAAAAAAAAAAACTCCTCTCACTCTCAGTAACACACATCACCAACTGCTGTGTTAAATATGATGCCAAAAAGATGTGGGTGGAAGACAGTTTAAGTACAGTTTGACCACAAAAGAGTGTTTTCACTGAACAACGGAGCACCTTAAGTGATCACACCCAGCACATTGTTGATCGGGTCGATAATAACTAGTCTGTCACACGATGTACGGATCATCAACCATCAGTGCATTCCATGGAAAATCTTCTAGTTTCAACAAAAATCAGTCCCCACACAGAGGGAGACCACCATTTAAGGGCTCACGGTGTCTTACATGAGCAGAGCTACAACCGTCTCTGTCAAAAACTAACCGGAGCAATGTAGCAGAAGGAAGGATGTTCTTTAAATCTACCCAACGTTAAAAGAGGATGCAGCCATTTGTCAGAGCCGTTGCTTTCACATTCATCTTAATTGGGCTGGACTGCACCGTGTTGCGCTAATTTTCTGTTTCTACCTGGAGGCGTGTTAGGTGAAAGCCTTCGAGGCCTTCAGACGATAAATTAAAGACGAGTCTTAAAAAAAATAATAATAAAGCAAAAAAAAAAAAAAGTCACGTCTAATGAATACTGAGCAGGCTTATATAAGTGTTCAATGTGGACACGGGATACTGAAAACTGTCATGTATTCAAGCTGAAAAATGCATTGTCAGGATTTGCTGAACCTTTTTTGACAACGTACCACAGAAAACGTTGTGCCCTAAATATCAAAAGTTGTATATTTGGTAACTCTCTTTAAATAATACATAAGCTTGACTCACTGCTGTTTCACATTTATATCTTGTAATTTTAGGAAATATCTCCAAACCAGGTGGGGTGGTGTACTTCTTCAAATTGAAAGAAATATGGGCTCATTCACTTAATCACTTTGGAAATGAAACAAGCTATTAAAACCAAAAACAGAATGCTTTGTAGGTTTTTTTTTTTTTTTCATAAATATGTAGTTCTCAAACACCTTGAATAAGATCTTTACCTAAAACGACTGCTCCCGATGTCCTTTCCTGTTCAGGTCCCTCCAGGATGTCCTCCCTGAACTTTTAGTTCCAGTCAGAACGATTCGTGCCTGAAGGAGTTTTCCCAGAGTCGCTGAAATATTAAGAAATCAAGATTGTTTGTTTGTTTTTTGTTTTTTTGCGCCATTTGTTTATATAAAATAAAATGTTTATGGTTCACCAGAAATAAAAAGACTTTGTCAAGGTTACTAGCTTGGAAATGTGTTAAGATTTAAAACTGTCAATAATTATTCAAAACTTTAACTGGAGATTCTTAATGTGTTATATATCTTGAGTGAGAAACTATTATATTCAATTAAATGGCTACATTTTTCAGAAAAACAGTCCAAGTCACAGGTTATATCCCGAGAGAACACATGTTGCTAATTTTGGCAATATGCCACAAGAGTCTAATAGAAAAAAATAGGATCAAATTAATTTTGACTGGCTTACAAAACATAGCTTTCAAGTTTCCTCAATTTCACTTCTGATTGGTTGATCAAACTTCTGCAACGCCTCCTTCCCTGGAACTGGATGCTGTCGGGACAACAAGTTGGTTAACATGGAGAAAAATGGGGCTTAAACTTAGACATTTATGTGGAGTATTCATCATTTTATCTTTTTTGCAGGTGTGAAAATAATACACAGAAAAAAGACTCGGTACTTTTTGTTTGAAAGCTCCACATTACAAAAGCAGTGATAAATACTCCTCTACATTAGTGCATAGATGCCATAAAATGATCTTTAAACATTTTATTCCATACCAGAGAAGTGTTAAAACGTTTGGTTGAACATTACCATGTAAGTGGCTCCACTGTGGCAGCCATTTTGTTTTGCAGGCTAAGAGGAAGCCCGCCTTCAAGGCGACGCCTTTGTAGGAAGTGAGCTGGCAAGAGCAGGAATTTGATTAGCTGACAAAGTGTAGAAGTCCCAATCAAGTAAGAGAAGTTTTGCTTTATATTAATTTTATGATAAATAATTGTTAATGTTGACCTTGTTTATCTGAAAGTTGTCTTTGTTTCGTCTTTTTCATTTTTAGATGGATGAAGTTTTTGCTTCTTTTGTTCTTTTTGCCCAAGAAACTCAGTTATTAGAACCTCTGACCCCAGCTTTTCTGTAAACAGAAGAAGTTTTTTTGTTTGTTTTTTTTTCTTCATGGATGCACTGTGAATCTAAAAGCTACATGTGCTGAAACCCCCACAAAAAAAAAGAAAAGAAAAGAAAAAAAATCACACACACATACACAGCCGCCATCTTCCGACCCATTTAACTCGCACTAGACTGAATTAGCCAGTAATCCTCGTTTTCTCCCCGGGGCTCTATCTTCACTTTGCACTTGTTTGAGTGAATAATTGGACGCTTCCTAAGTTTCCATTTACATATGAGCACTGTAATAAACTGCTGACATGTTTATGTTTTTACTGAATTTACAGCCTTCTACTGCTCCTCCCCCTTTTCCTGCCCTTGCTGTTACATAATTAAATGTCTCTCTAAAAGAAGTAACGGCTGGATTCAGAAATTAATCAATTTTCCATAAATGTCTATTTGATTCATTTTCACAGAAACGTAGCCTATCGCAACAGATGTGGCGGATCAGCCATTTTTAGCCAAACACAGGTATCAGCTCTTTTATTTCTGGCAAGACATCTTCTGGAGAGATCCCAGTATTTCAGGCCGCTGCAGAATTATTGGCCAAATTTGGAGCACGCAGGAATTCTCATTACGGTAATGCATCAGCTCGACCTCTTCCCTCTCGGAGTTCGAATGCGATTGCTGGCAACGCGGGGCGGCTAGATTTTTCTCTCTCTGTGCCTTCTTGAGCAAAAAAAAAAAAAACAAAAAAAAAACACCAGGCTCAAGTGGCAACAGTGCAACCGGGTGTAAGTCTTACATAATCCTGCGGTGCTCCAGCACTCCTGGAAACGGAGTAAAACTGCCGTTTATCACCTCTGCGCTTGGCAAGGGGATAAAATGTGTGCACATCTGTGGTAAAATCGGATATTAAAAGACGTGCTGCGCTTTCGTCTTTGATGACAACTAAAAATGAATGATTGAGTGAATATGGAAAGAAAACCAATGAAATATCGCAACTCGCAAGTAAACAAATGCCTGCATCTTCATGTTGTTGTTCCTCTGAACATAAAAACAAAAAAAAAAAAGTTTGCTATTTTGTTGTTATTGAATGACTTAAAGGGAAGATATATTTTGAATAGGACTTACTGGGAGTACTTATAAGTAGTCAGTATCTTACGCACAGCCGGGAGCAGATTAGTGAAGAAAGCCAGTGTGATGAATAAGCCAATAGCAGCTTTTTAAACTTATCTTACTTTATAAGGAGCACAACAATGAAATAGTATTCAATAAGAATTTATTAAGGTTTACTCAACTTGTCAGGCATTTGCTGTCGTCTGTGTATCAAAATCTATATAATTATAGCTGTAATCAATATAATTTATTCAGAAGCACTAGAAACAGTTGCTGCCTATCTGCAATAAAACCATGTCATAGAATTTTGTCTTCTTGCTAGGAATTCAAGGCAATTGTGCCATCATGAGGCCAACCAAGGTTCTTAGTTCAACCTGAATTTTTAAAGGTTTGTTATTTTTGTAAAAACTCAAGAATAAAATCTTATTTGCTTAAGATTTGCATCAAATTCTAACTAGCATTCTCCAAACCGCTACGTAGTATGGGTAAGATACTAACTTCTTATGAGTACTCACAAGTACCAACTCGTTGTGCGACCACTGCAAGCAGACACCTGCAACTACCACGTTTTAAGACGTCCTCAGATAGTTTTGTCCCCTTTCACCTTTGCACTGAGTGGATCCACTTTAAGTAAGCTGCATCAACTACTTGAAGAATGCACCTCCATAAATTGAAGCAGTCCTTCAGTATAAATGGTGCGACTCATATTGGAGATAGATTGATATATTTACAGGCATTAGCGTTGCCAAATCCGGTGAGCGTTCGTTCTGTGGCGCCGACGCCGTAATCGATCAAATTACTCAACAGTTTGTCAGCCGCTGCACTCTGCTCTCAGAGCGCGTTGGCTTTTTATTTCACTCCCCACCATTTAAAAAAAATAAATAAAAAATGGAGGTCTGAACAGTGTCAGTTCTTCTAATAAATACTTATGTGCTTGAAGATGACAAGACTCACTAGACTGCTGGACACATTATATTTCATAACTCTGACTAAAAAAAATGAAACCGTTTTTTTTTATATTCTTACCAAAGCCTTACACGTTCTTAGTGATCAATGGGGGGAAAAAATGCATTAGCCCCCTTCTAAAAACTGTCACTTGACAAATACTGGGAAGTTAAATAGAAGACTTTCCAGTCGTATAGTTTCATTGGTCTTTGCTCTTGAATTTTATTAAATGAATGCTATGAAAAATTCAAAGTAGCAAAAAAAAAATCAGTTCAGTTGAGGGTTCGGTGAGCACGCCGCGTAAAGAACGCAAGACTTATCAATCTGTGTGCCGCTCTCGGTCATGATGTCAAGTTTTCTCTCAGCCGCGCCGCTCTCCAGTCAATCAGTGGGCGACAGAGTAAGAGCCTCTTTCGGCCCAACAGCGGAGGCGACGTCTCAACTCGGCTCAGCCTTCATCTTCATCATGTTCGGTGATTTCTGCTGCCGTTAATCAGAACGTCGCGCGAGCAAGTGCAAGCAGTTTGTGGATGAAATTGAATACGGGCGTGTTCTTTTGCTCTGTGCTTAGCTGGTGCTTTTTAAAGCAATGACTTTGCA
Source organism: Poecilia latipinna (assembly GCF_001443285.1). NCBI lineage: Eukaryota > Metazoa > Chordata > Actinopteri > Cyprinodontiformes > Poeciliidae > Poecilia > Poecilia latipinna. The sequence goes on along the minus strand of NW_015112810.1, from coordinate 424,279 downwards.
AAAATAAGAAATAAAAAAAACCAAAAAAAAAACAAAACAATGGAAACCTCTGGGGATGCTTAAGGTTGCAGGGCAGCGCTAATTATTGCAGGGATTTTCGTTTCTGCAAACATTTGCTCTCTCGCAGGCCGTTTACATCCGTTTTCCTGAATAACATAAGCACTGAAACGGCAAATCTTACCGGCGTTATTATCATTATGGCAACATTGAAACATAACACATTGACTTTATGCAAATTGGACTCTGTGGACTAAAATTCAGGATAATTGCTGTTGTTTATGTGCGCCACTGGAAGGACTCCACACACACACAAGCTGCATTGCAATATACAGAGAACCTCCACATTAACCTTTAACATTGTGTCTCTATGCACATACTGGAAAAAATAACCTCTAACATTATGCATCAGTCCACTTTCTCCTCAGCAGAGCTCTGAACTGCTTTATCTGCACATTTGTAGTTTTTTTAAGTACTTTTCGTAAAGTTATATGAACGTCCACTTACTAAAAGTTTTAACCCTGGGGAAAAAAAAAAAAAAAATCAGAAGAGTGAATACAAAATGCAGTTTTCAGAAAATGTTTTCATTTGGAAATCAAAAATCAGGGTGTCCAAGTGTGAAAAAAGTAATAAATGGTTGAGCCAACAATGGCTTACCATCAAGTTGTTTCCAAATCCTATAAATCTACTTTTAGTCCCTGTTCCTTTGACATGTTTTTTCTTTTTTTTTTCACTTTTCCAAAACAACCAACACATAACAGCAGCAACAGGATTAACATGCTTTTCAAAATTAGACAAGTGCTGTGTTTAACGAAGGTGCGCAGCTTGACAGTTACGGCTTAATTTATTAACAGCTCTTGACAAACTGACTGTTTTTCTGTGCAGAAGAAAGCTGAGTCATCCTCCTTCATTCCAGCGTCTGCAGAGGATTTTCTGCAAACAAAGAAGTTATTCTAGGGTTAGTCCAGCATCGCCGCATTATCTTCAAAAGCACAAATATTTCAGTCTAAACAAACAATTCTGAACCCCTCAAGTGGATTATTAAGAAGCTTTCATTTTTTCCCCACCAATAATAATTGCAGTAGTGGTGCAGCTTATGGTTTAATGAATTAGCTTAAGCTTTGGCAGTTTAATTGGCTCATATTTGAGACATTTGAGTTTACCCAAGTTCTTTGAAGTAACTTTCCTAAAACAAGACTTATAAAGGAATTTAAAAAATAATGTTAACCATGATAGGGTTGTTTTTTTTTATATGTGTGAATTCTACCAATTGTTTCAAAACCATAAGTTGTACAGATGTCCAAAAGTGCCAAGTCTAAAAACAACAACAACAACAAAAACAGGCTAGCCTCAAAAGATCTTGAAACAATCGTTTTCTGTAGTTTCGTAAACATAAGCAAGTTGGTACGTCCAAACTGAACTAGAAACGGGAAAGGTTTTTTTGGCACTCAAGCTCTTTCTAAGTGAAATAATGAAGTGGGTGTGGTCAGATCAGTTGGCTCCGCCCACAAAACCGCACCCACTTTGTGGCTAGTCAAAGATATCCCGAAAGACTCAATGGTGAGGCACAGAAATATATATTTATTTGATGAAACCTATTCATACAAATCGACTAGGAATCCAAACTAATCTCTTTGAGAGAGTAGAAAATGACAGTTTACCCTGTCCTGTTTTCCTTTCAGGGCCATTACTGTGACAGTGTTGTCACATCAGTAAAAACTGTAAGAATAATTAAGAAAAAAAAAAGAAGAGGAGGTGAACTAAAATCTCTTATTTACGGTGCAATTGTGCCCAAACATGTGAAACTGTGCAACATAAATTCAAATCAACAACAACAGAAGTGGCCTTTTGTGTTCGCTCATTACAAGGAGGCGCCTGCTGGATCCTGCCACCGCGCTTTTTTCCTCTCTCTTTAACAGGCAGAGTTCAGTGGAAAATAAAAAAAATAAATAAAAATATTCATGACTGCTGACAAGTCCCCGTGTGTGGGCTCTGCATCTCAGTTTTCACCATGGAAACTGCAGATGGCTGGAATTACAGTGGCAGATATAATCCAAACGGTGCTTGTTGTAGCAGATAGTTTTACGACGACGACGATGATGATGATGATGCGCGCTCTGGATGACGACGTTTCCCGCTCCTGTTCAGCCAAAATTACCCATCGGATTTTGATTTCCTAGTTGCTTCCTTGCCTTTTTTTTTTTTTTAAACTTCCTTTTTGTGCTTTGGCTTCTTTTTTCTTTCGGCTGGTGCCGTTTAAGTTTCAAAGAAGTTGCGAACTCCAACACCAACCAGTCCAGTCGCTTCCAGAAATATCATCGGAAACTTAGAACAAGAAACCCCTTTCATTTGAGCTGTCACTGCAAGAAAGTAGCAGCGCTAAAGTTTGAAAATCCCTAATTTGAGTTTGCCTTTGTGCAACTTCCTTCCCACGCAGCAACTCCCACCAGATTGCAACCTTTCCAAAAACTGAACAATTCCCCAGAGGAATTCAAGGCATGTGCAATTTAGGTAGGAACGTCGTGTGATGTATCCAGATTTGTTCCATATTGTAGCAATCCAACATGAGCAACATCATCAATCACTAATTTCTGGTAGAAATTATGACCTCCAATGTGCAGATTGTGTGTAAATTAATCAAAAGAAATGAGTTATCGTTTCTGTGCAGAAATAGAGAATATTTAAGTTCCTGTCAATGTCATCGGCACAAAGCACAGACCAATAGAAGGACTAGCTTATCATATGTTCACTTTTATACGCATACAGCATCATCAAAATCAAAAATAAATAAATTACAGGCAATTAAGATGTTCATTTACAATTACAAAAAGAAAAATAAGATTGAAACTTTTCTGTGGTGCGCACAGGAAAATAGTAGCGGAGCTAGACTCAAAAAACAACAAAATATAATATTCTATCAAGTTATAATAAACTATATTGATTCAGTCGAGATAATTATAATTTTATTAGATGTTTTTTTTTAACCCCATTTTCTTATTTTCCTGTGCATGTTTCTTGAGTTGCCCATTTTCCCACAGTAAAAAAAGAGAAAGTCAAAGTTAAGAAAGATAACTTAAGAATGAATCTCACCCTTTGCTTCTACAAGATTCATTTCAAGAGCTTTTTTTATTTTCATATTATATATATATATCTGGCTGCCTTCCCCCCCTGTAGGTTTTATACTATCAGGAGGAGCAACAAAAAGAAGACTTATGAATATATCGATCTAGTGACCAGGGTACAGTTAGCGCCACGAACAGGGAAAAGACCTGAGGGCGAGAATTTATTCATGTTGGCTGGTGGGAGCCTTCTCCTATTGGAGGTGTTACAGGCACATTCCAGGCATCCACCAGTGGGTTGTGAGTCATTTGCCAAGCAGCGCAAGGGAGTCTGTGAAGATGCTACTGCTAAAAAAACTAACTAATGAACTATTTGCATCCAAATTAAGTGGAAAAAAGTGGGGAGAAAAAACAAAATTCTTCTAAGTTGCAACAGCATATTCTTACAGACTTGTGCTAAGCACAGCAAACATTGCTTCAGTTTGTTGCACAGGTTTCAAGACAGAGATAATCCTGATGCAACAGACACTGTTTAAACATGTAACAACAATAAATCTTTGCAGATAAAGGTCAAAAGTACATCTGCTTTAGACAGATAGCCTCAGTTGTGGTACAGCTTTTCTGTTTGCTCTGCTCATTCCCGACTACTGACCTAAAACCAAATCCAGGGCTGACCGTTTTTTCCGATTTAAGCCCAATGTTTTTGTCTCTCCGGAATAACGATACGACCCGGAAGCGCTCTCTGCTGTCACTTGTGGCTCAGGAATTTGCAGCTTACAAAGCCCCCCACCCTAAAAAAAAGAAAGTCTGGACTCTTTTGTTGAAGCTCCCATT
>NW_015112810.1:395555-417209 GCF_001443285.1 Poecilia latipinna | reverse complement strand
AAAAAATAATTTTTGGTCTCTTTTGTTTTTGTTTCTACATTCCCCCCCCCCGCCCCTCGCCCCTGAGCTTGTAGCTTATGTAAGAACAGCACTTTTCAAACTGAATTTCAAAAGTGTCTCTTTGCGGAGGTGGGAAAAATTGATCAAAGACTGCAGGCCAGGGTGCAATTTCAAAATTCTCCAGCTCAGCTTTGCTGCTGCTCTCTTGCTGATTGATGTGATCCCTCCACGCAGTAGTTCTGTTGACCGGAAAAAGAAAAAAGAAAACCTCTGATCAGCCTCACTTCCACGACCCGGCGTGCAGCGCGGTGTTGCACTGGGTGAATATTTTTAAAGCTTCTAAAAATGAAAACCTGAGGCCAGGTTGTTTTTTTTGTTTTTGTTTTTTTTCTTAGGTGTGGTGGAAGTTGGGACACAGAAGGTAATTAAAAAGCACAAGAAATGTCGATTACTCAGAACTTGGCTTTGTCTTGACTACAGTGTGCATAAAAGTAGGGAAAATCCTACTTTACTTGAACTAAAACCAAAAATACTGCAGAAATATGCACTGACATAAGAATGCAAAATGAAAGAGGTTTTTTTAAAAGTGTTCTCTGTTACAAATATTGTGATTTATTGTCGCTATATCGTGCTAGTGTGTGGGACGTATGCTTGCTTTGTGGATTCAGCAGCACATATGAAGTGTGCCATGTTTTTATCCCATATTTGACCGCTAGTAATAAAGTGCAAGGTAATAAAAGTGTCACATTCACGCCTTGAATAGATCGCGCTGAAAAGACATAATGGATCTGTCAACTGATATTTGACACCGGGACCAAATAAAGCCGAGAGAACGGTTTTAAGGTTAGAAATAACTGGAGGAATATCACCAATGAGAATCTACTCCAGGTTAAATTAAACCAACAAAAACAGCAAGCGAATCTGGATCCCTTAAAGGGACAGCTAATACGTTAGCATATTAGCTAAAATGCAGACACCAATGATGTTGTTGTGACGTACCTGGAGGTGCTGTGCTGCTTCAGGACTTGGATAAATTGCTTTAATTAACTCAGTAATCCCTGTCTGATAAACTTAAGTGAAATGAGATATTCAGAGGAGACTGGAATGACATCTCAGCAATATTAATTTACTGATTAATCAAACAGGGACCTCATTAGCACATAAAACAACTTTATTTACCATTTGTGGTCATTTCCTTTTATTTTTTCTGTTCGCTTTAATGACTACTACCCCAAAGTGTAAGAGTACGTCTTGTAACGAAGTCTTCGTTACAAGCTAAATACGGGAACAGGCACGGCTTCCTGCTGAGGCCACACCGCTAGCTAAAATCAGATTCGGGCACAAAGGGACGTAAACCTTCCTCGAGGTCGCGCCGCATATTCTGTCTGAGCCACATCCCGCTCCTTTCCAACAACATGACCCGCTGCTGCATTATACATCACCTCCTTGACACCAAACGCGAGAGGCCCCACTGCGGCGTACATTCTCGGTTTCATGAAAGACACGTCTTTGAAGCTCCAGCGTGTGTTAACTCCACCGGGTGCCGGGAGCATCGTGACCTGACATTGGCTCTGACCAGATTTTAAAAAAAAATATTAAAAAAAATATATATATTGAAGCTTCAAAGCAGGGCAACATCTGAAAAAGGAGACCGTCAAGATATTTGCAGCAGAGATGTAGGTAAAAAAAAACAAACAAAACAAATATAGGGAGAAAAACACAAGAGTTTATTTCAAGTGCAGTGTTGTACACAGACAGGTAAATAATGATGTGTTTTTTAGTCAGGACAAGGCCACAGTAGACTCCAGTTTGCAATTTAGTGTTTCTCTGACATGTGCAGCTACAAAGTCAGGCATGCTGTTATTGCCCCAGCTGCTGTCAAATAAGATAACGCTGCAACATTAAGGATGCACAAGGGGGAAAATGTGATAGTGTGTGGAACATTTGGCTTTGTTTTAAAATCACACGCCTGCCTAAAAGGCTTTCATAGAAAATTCACAAGATTAACAAAAAAAATATATATATATAACAAGTCAAGTCTTGTTTAGTACCTAGGAAGTCTATACTGACCTATATCGGACATGATCTAATTCTGCAAAGAGTCTTCTGACTAAACTGGAGAACAAAGCGTGCAAAAATAGCTTTGTATTCTTGTTACTCAGAAATTAGTGCTGTTGTTTTTTTTTTAAAAATGGCAGCAAAATGAATTTTTTAAACCAAAAGATTAAACTGAACTCATGCACTTTAATATCTTCAACAAAAAAAAGCCAATTGGCTGTAGTAATTAGCTCCTTGCAGCTAACGATGCCTTATTTTCTTTGAGTAGTTTTGCAAGAGAAGATAAAAAAAAATGCTTTTTTAAGGTAAAACACAAAGTGGAGGGCAGCTTAATTTGATTTCCTGTAATTATCAAGAGGTGAAGAAAGACGAGAAAGAACAGAGACTCAAAAGGCGGTTTGAAGATGTGATCCAGGCGGATTCTGTTGTGATTCGACTCGCAGGCACATCTCAATAACTTAAACATTAGGATCTTTCTTTCCTTTCAATCATTTTGATGATTATGGCTTACAGGAAATAAAACCCACAATTCTGTTTCCTCAAGAAATGTGACAGACAAGTGAAAAACTAAAGAAGTCACTGAATCCATGTATGTCTATAGGAAGTTGAGTGGAAGGAAAAAGTATGGAATGGGTGGGATAATTCAGATAGTTTGACGCAGGGGAGCAGTTATCGGACACTCAACATCAACGGCTGGTAATGACAGAATTGTACAACTTTCCAAAACGGCATTTAGTTTGTTAAATAGTCATTGGCAGCAACTCTAAAATTAGTCATAGTGTTAAATTAGTAAGCCAATATAGGAAAATTGTCAAAAACCTGTGAAAATGTAGGATGCCAGATGGCGTGATGATGCTCGCTAATTAGCTTGTAGCCTGTAAGCTAAAAGCTTAACGGCTAACTTTTTATCCTTAAGTGAAGTTCTCCACACCAAAGAATTGTGAAAATGGCACACAAGAAATTAATGACTATTTCTAGCCAGCAACACAAAATAGTTTTGGGTTTTTAATTACATTGTCTTATGGAGAGTGAGAATGCAGAGTAAAGTGATGCTAAATAAAGCCACACAGCCACTGCAGATGATGAAAACACATCACCTAACTAAACAAAACCCTTCTGCTTTCTACTAGCATTTCATCAGATTTTCCCCTTTATCTCTTGATCTCTTGAGCAGAGTGCGCTGGAATGTTTTCTCTACTGATGTAAAATGTCCGGTTTCCCTTTTTGAAGCAAATGTCTCGGGACAGACCGAGCCGCATCGTGTTCTGGGTGTGACCCCGGAGTGCAGTTGAAAGTGATAACTTCATGTTTGCCTCGTGCACTTTTGGACAACTCTGTTTGGAACTCTTTCCGTCCGGCTTCTTTTTTTTTCTCGACCGTCAAAACAGTCCCAGCACGCCGCGGCTGTGATTTCAGCCGGGCAGGACGAGAACATTAATCCGAACAGAGTCGCTGTCCGCTGTCATGCCGGAGCGCTGCCCTGCCCTTGCGTTTCCCATAAAATGGATTCTATCGTGACCCTGCAGACCACTAAGCACACAGTGGACATGCTGACAAATGTACACACGCCCACATGCCCCAAAGAAATCAATTGCCTGCTGTTGCCTAAAACAGAGCTGGCGTAAGCAAAAGTGTAAAAATGTAAAGGTAATTAGCAAAAGGCATTAAGTCGATTTGGAGCCTGGTGAGAGTGTTTGTGTGCGCACTGGTGCATATTTTCATGCAAGTGTTCGTGCATTCGCTCAAACAAACCACAGCCAAGGGTGCTATTGTTTCGTGCTTTTTCTGCTTCCAGCAAATGATATTGCTTGCCCACATACTTCTATACAACAGGGAAGAGCTCCAGAATAGCCAATAAGGGAGAGCAAATGCTTTAGTGATTCTGTTGGACCAAAAGCATTTGAAGCAGCTGGTGAGGATGGTGTGCTGCAAGAAAGCGGCACAAAAAAAAAAAATATGTTCTCCAATGCTAACTCAGCCAAACACATTTACTTTTGCATGGAAATACTAAAATTTATATATTTTCTCTCTTTTACATGCATTAAGTTGGAGAACGTCGCTGCAAAAATGGCCCTATATGTTTTTTTTTTTATACGTTTTTTTTTTTTTTCTCTTACCATGCTCCCTTTCATTGGCCAATTTATAAAATGCAGCTTGCTGGGACCCAGTTTGACATCCTTGTATGTGGCATCAATGTGATGATTCCTTTAATAAATAAATGTGGCGCCCTAAAGCATTTTTCTGCAGTTTTTGTGACAATATGTATTAAACATCCATATCTCCAAAAATAAGTAAATAAAACAGACTTTAGTATTGTCGTTTAGAATTTTCATCTGCTTTTCATGTCTCATCTTGTGAACGTTTACTAGCCTCTAACATATGCCTGGTTTCCACTGAGCAGTATGCATCATGGTTCACTGTTTTATGGGCCGGTGTATAGGAAGAGTGCTTCCTCTGCTAGTTGGACCCAACTAGCTAAAGCATTAGCAAGTTGGGTCCAACTAGCTAATGCTTGTCGCACTAGCATTAGCTAGTACGGATTGGTCGTCTGGACCGCTTTTACAGTAGACACAGATAAAATAGGCCCAAACATCATGGGCCTATGCTATACAACTCAATGGGAACAGTTGGGGTCCATCAATCCACCTCTCTAAGGACGTCTTCACTGTCTAAAAACTGAAAGTCCTGTGCATAAGGATGGAAATTTTCGTCAGAGGAAATAAAGAGAAGGTGAAAAGGACATCAATCTATCTAAAGAGCATTGTGTTAGTGTTTGCCTGGCTGCATGTCTCTCCCAGTATTATCCTCTCACTCTCAGCAATGAAGGTAACTTCAGCCCTTCACAGCCCAGCGGGCCCCAACATTTCCTCCACATTAGGAAGGCCAGCAATGCACACCCATTCACTCACTCACAAAGCCAGAGAAGGGTGGCGGGAGCAGGGGGAGATGAGGCAAGCGCCGGGCTGAATAGCAGGCAGGCCAGCCAAGCTTTTCCGGTACAAGGGGTCTCATCCCGCCACATGTCACCCTCAATTGTGGTTAACGGCGCCTTGATCGGAGGCGCCCCGACACTCTGCTGTTGCTTCATCACCCAAAGGCAAAGGAAGGGTGGAGAGGGGTTGTGGTTGAGGGGCAGGGGGTAGATGGCAAGAGATTATGAAAGGGAGTGGGAGTAAAAAAGAAAGGGAGAGTGACAGAGAAAAACAAGAAGAATGTTGGGCCATGTGCAAGAGCGAGGGGAGAGTGGGCAGCAGGACGAGGAGAGGAAGCAACAGAGTGGCGACGGAGGAGGGCAGTGATGGAGGCGACAAGATTAAGGAACGGGGATGTGTGTGTGTGTGTGTGTGTGGGGTGAAGGATGATAGAAAGCAAGACAGAAACGGGAAGGAGATTGGCAGCGTGTGTGAGCGTACGCAGAAAAGCGTTGAAGGGAACATCAATGCCGGCGTCCCGTCCGCTCCCGTTTCTGCTCCACTCTGCTGTCATTAGCCCGCATCTCTGCAGCGGCAATTATCTTCACCACACCGCGTGTACGCGTGTGTGTGTGTGCACGCGGGTGTGTGTTTGCGTGTGCATGAATGTGTGCGTAAATTAATTAGGAGAGAGAAAATGAAGGGAGATGAAGGAAAAAGGGAAGGGTGATCAGTTCTCTCATCAAGCACTGACAAAAAGCAGGCCACACACACCCTAACAAACACTCTCCCTTTGGAGATAGTGTGTGTTTACATTCAATCAAGCTGGTAATGATTTGATGTGTCCATTGACAGCGTCTTCATCTTCTTTTTCTTTTTCATGGTGTATGACTGGGTGCCTGGATTCATTCACGTAGCCATGTGTGTGAGTAGGTGTGTTTCTCGCTTCGTTCGAGATTGTTTTGTGACTCAGTGTGAATGCGTGTCTGTGGAGGTGGTTTGGCACCAGTAGTAGTAGTAGTAGTAGTGGCCCCAGTCAGTTTAACGCAAGCTTTCATCGCTTTTCGCCTACTTTTCTTAGACGGTGATAAGAGCCCACGTGTGTTTGTCTCGACGATTCGGCGCCGCACAAGCCGAGCAGTTCCAGTGCCCTGTTGTGGCTCGGTGATTCACCTTTTCTTCCTCCAGGTTTCCACCTGGCCACTGGAGCGATGCGCTGATCCAACCTGACACCTGTCTGGTTGGATGGCCAGCAATGGGCCTCACACGCCTCCGTTTGAACACCACGCACCCATGCAGAAACACACAGTTGCATTAAAGCCATCATTCAAACACATGCGGACGGAAGATGCAGTCAAACGCTGAAGGTTAAGAGGTACATAAATGGATAAGAGTGCGAGGAGAGATACAAAACCAACAGACATAAATTCATGAATGCCTTTTTTTTTTCTCTATGGCTTCACGTAGCTTATGCTATTTTGGCATCAACGTGATCGCAAGGCCTCAAAAACCCAACAAAACACTAGTGTGTTCTGTGAAAGAGTCGCCCCACGATGTGTGCAAATGTGTCACAGTTTATCTTGTACCCAAAAGGCGAAAAGCCACAGTGATTCACCGCATGTTGAACTGAGTATATGTTATTTATAACATCTGGCACGACTTGGGCTGTAAAAATATTGTGGATTGAGACGCAATTAAAAAGTGAATTCAGCTTTCCACAGATTAATTGAACACAGAGGATAGTTACTTCTTCTACACAGGTTGGCTAGCATTACTTTTTTCCCCCTCAATAAAATCATGAACTGAAAAACAGCATTTTGTATAAATGTAGTGATCTGAAACGTTTAAGTGAGGAAAATCAAAGAAAAAAAAAAAACCCCACGAGAAACCTGTAAGGGGGTAAATGCTTCTTCTTGCTATCACTGTAGACAAGCAAATCAACAAAAGCGAAGCACTGGCATTTGTGCTCATTATTTACCAGGCTTTCATCTCAGGTCACCATTATTACCATTACTAGCTCGACGGAGGACAACAGCAGCAGATGCTTTCACAGACTCATAATGAGTCACTCCTTTGATACCTTTAAAAGCACTGTCAAAATAAAATCGGTGAAATTAAACAATTCACAATGTGGCTCTTCAGCGTTTTAGCTTTCTCTTGTCTCTGTCACTTATATATATATGTGTGTGTGTGTGTGTGTGTGTGTGTGTGTGCTTGTGTAAATAATTCTCCTTGTCTGTTGATGCAGAGTTGAATCTCCCCATCTCAAAGCATGTGGGTGTTTGTGAACGCGTAGAAGACGGCGCCGCAGCGCATTTGACAAGCGTATAATTACGCCTGTGTGTGCGTGTGTGCGCGCGCTTGCAGGTTGTTAACAATCCATATGCAGCAACATCATGTTTTATTTATGATCCAGCCACTGTGTGAGTAGGGGATAGAACCAAGCACGTCATCAAAGATTTAGCACACGCTGGATTTTTCACGGGTGCATCATTTCCCGAGCGCTAGGGTTAATAAAAAGTTTAAGTGCTTCTCAGAGACGACACCTATTTTTGTTAATTACACTAAGATTCACATGAGGTTAAATGGTGTATAATCAGAATTCACACCCATGCATAATGCAGACGTACAGTATGATGCGGAATAGGCTGGAGACAAGGCAGCTAGTGGAGCATGAGCGTAACAGATGTTTTGCTAGGAAGCGTATTGTTTAGGGCGGATTGTTGGTTGGGCAAATGCATCTAACTTGTTGCTGGCTGGGAAGCAGCTGATTTGCTAAGAGCTTGCATTGCTTTTGACAGTTGTATGCTTTCAAAGTCAGTTTTGGTGTAAAGAGGAGGACAAACCAGCGCTCCAAGAATGGGGATTGGCCGTCGGACTGGCCAGGAGCTAAGCTACTGGGCTGACGAACAAGAGTGTTTAAGGAAAACGGTTCCAAAGAAGCAGCGGTGCAACAGAGATGACAGGCCAAAGCAGAAAAGCCTACAGCGACGAATGAGTATGGGAAGAGACCGGGGAAGAGAAAAAAAAAAAAAAACATAACGAGGCAAAATGGTTTGGTTTGAAATGCAGAACCTGATGATAGCAGAGCCTTCAGGCTGCCAGAGAGGAAGCAGTATGGCTGAGTTGCTGAAGAGGCCTTGATTGTAGAATTGTTTGCCACAGGTGGGATTCGACTCAGACTCCAACGCACCTGTTTCCACTTCTGCAATTACCCGAACCAGCGAATGCTAAACCCACAGGAAAATGGCTGCGTAAACGTCCATATTTCCAATGTGCAAATTTAGGGAAATAACTCTTATTACTCAGGAAATGCTGTGCCTTGCAGAAACATGCAGGCACCTTTAGCTTTTTTCCCCATTTTGTTGCATAACAACCTTCAATGCACAGCAATAGGATTTATTTTTATGGCTTCTAGTAGGTGTTCTTCGAGGTGTTTCACAAGCACTGCTGAGAAAAACTCTTTGCTAGCATGTCGTGTGTGTTCCTTCCTGTTCTTAATAATGATGATGAGTGGATTTAGTTATTACTTAATGCCTCATGTAGTCCTGCTGAAGCTGTTCAACCACACATCATTAGACTATTTCATGTTGAATTTTACTTTTTCCTTTTCTATTGAAATTGGTCATTGCAGAACGGTTGTAGAGACTGAGTGTGGTATCAGCAGTTTTAATCCTACCCCCATGTCCAGCCTCAACTTGTCCCAACAGGGTTGCCCCCCTTTCAGTGCCCCGTATGGGCCGTAGTGGCAGTGCAGCAGCTGTCATCCTGTATTCCCCTCTCATGTTCGCTCATTTCCCACACCATGACTCCAATTTTATGATTCAGGGATCTGGCTGTGGTTTCAGTGGTTTGTGTCAGTTCGAGCTCACAGAAGCGCTGCATGCAGACTGATTTGCTCGTTTTCGGCCGGCACGGCGTTCGACACAAACCGCCAATGGAGATGGGAGGGAACTTGAGTAGATGCAGATGCACAGATAAGACTTCTGTTTGAGGCTGGATACAGAGTTTTTGCTTTAAGTTGGGTCTTCTGAAATTAATTCTGTTTTCGTTCTTCTCTGCCAAGTCTCACCTTTTTGTTCTGCCAAGATCGCCACATTCGGGGGGGCCCAGAAAAAGTATTTATTATTTCTCCAGCTCCTCTGGATGCAACAGCTGTGGATGTACCACTTTTAACAACACAGGTTCCTTGGCAACAGTGTGCTAATGATGCCCTGTTGCTCTGTCTTTCTGATTCTCCTTGTTTGGGTTGTCATAGAGGCTCCTTTCAGCCTGGGACATGATGAGGCGCTCATCAGTCACCTCGGAAACACAAACAGCGCCACAGACTTTCTATTTGAGTATTTTTAAAAGCATTTATCAAAGAATACGTTGCAGCGGGAGTGAAATGTTTGTGACAATCCGACTTCTGGGTGGACCTCGGTTTACCCTGAAGTATTGTGACTTTTAATGGTGAAGACCTCTTGCTGAATCGGAGACTCGAGCAACTCTGGCCATTTGGGTGTCAGAGGTGAACTCACCATCTGGAGCTGCACTCAGTCTCCCTGTTAAAGTTAGATCCAGCAGCATCCATTCAGAATGTCCCAAGACATTTGGAGGGGCGGATGTTGGCTGCAGGCTACCGCGGTGAGCAGGTGGGGGGGTCATGTGCCCCCCCCCCCCCCCGCGCGCATTTCCGCGAATCAATTTTGCTGTGTACACCTGCCATCTTCAGTTTGAGTCAGTGGCAAGTTCCAGTACAGAAAGACAGCAATGAGTTGATATTCACCAGGTGAGCTGTGGGTAAATTTGTCCAAAAAAAAAAAAATGAAGATGCATTTGCTCCTGATGGGAACAGACGAGAAATGGTCTCAATTACCAGATTTTGGTACGCTTTGGTGATTAACAAAAGGTTTCTTCGCATGATGGGACTACAAACCTTAGGCTGAAGGCTATTAAAGTCCATATTGATTATAATTCAACACATTCATATTTGAGGGAAATACTTCACATTTGTCACACTGAAGCATCTTCAAGTAAGGCCACAAAGGTTCTAGTCAAGATATTTTCTGTATTGTTGTAAACTTATTGCAAGGACAGTCAGTTTGGAACACCAACACTTGGCAGTTTTCAGTATTAGCACACACTAACAGCAACCTTTGTACCCAGTTTTCGCCTGGCTGTCAGTCCCTGTTGAGTGATCCAACTTGAGCGTCACTCAGGGACACGCAGCAGTAGTTGCTGCCAGAGCTAATTAGACCCACGAAGGAGGAGGTTAGGGAATTTCGAAGCCAATGGAAAAACATTTTGGGAAAAAAAAACCCAAAAAAAAACCGTCATATTTGAGTTTCAAAAGCCAAAATGGATGCATAATATTCAGCTTGGCAAGGAACGAATATTTCCCCATGCCTTGATTTTTTTTTTTCTTACGTCCGCATACTTATGCTTTGTAGGATTACTTGATACATGTTCAACTAGGCGGAAAATTAAGACTAACTACATGATTAGATATGAAACTCCTTAGTGGCAACCCCTTGTTTTCATAGCGATGAGCTATATCAGGCTCCGTTTGTGCTTGCCTTGTGCCTGCCATGCATCAGCCCTCGGAGAGAAAGAGAGCGGCGGGAACGCGATCAGATGGTAATAATTGTTACATTTCCCAAATCCAAGCACATCCATCAATCCATTTGAATCCACTCGTTCAGCAATGTGACCCCAGTCTGGAGCCAGATCTGCAGAGGGTTGCAGTTTCCCCTTCCCCTCCGCCACCCTGTTCATTCCACCGGCCTCTCCAGTGCCAGGCGGGATCAATCAGGCCCTGCTGAGGCAGGTTAGAGGAAGTGAGGTTGAGCTCGACCCTGTAGGTTTGCTGCCAGACAATGACGGTAAGTGGAGCGGACAGCTTCGGCCTGCCTCCGCTCTCCTGGCGACCAACCTGGACCAGACCGGACAGCTGGGGGACGGGTCGGGTCGGGGGGGGGGGCGAACAGAGATGAGCAGCAAAGTGATGACAGTCCGCACGTGCGTGTGGTTGCATATGCGAGTGCCATCTCCGAGGGGAGAGCGCATGAATTTGCATGTGTTTTGTCGGCGGGCCGGCTGCGGTGTGTGTGACAGAGGTCGCGACCTTGAGTGGTGCAGTCTGAGATGCGGTGTGTGCCACTGTGTCTCGAGCAGGATGTGAGCGCTCATCAGTGTGCCATCTACTTCAAAGTCCTGCTACTATTAAAAAATGGTGAAACTTTCAGCATGTCGCAAATTCAGAAACCATTTTTATCATACGCACGTTGACGACACAATGCTGAGGTGATTTAAACTTCTGAGCCATCTAGTCCAGTATAAAGTTCCCGAAGTAAATCAATCCACAAGACTGAGTATCCGTCGAGACCGAGTCTCCAGCTAAACCCTTTTCTGTCCACATCCTCAACTTCTTTCTATAGATAATCAATCTGGTGCTTTTAAACAATTGAAGTACAAATGGCACAGCGAACCCCTTGTCTTTTAATAGGCGGAAATAAAAGACACTACGCATGCAGGTGGAAACGGCAACCTGGAACAAGCAACAGCATTGATTTCCAGTCACCGCTCCTGTGTACACTAACAATCTGCTGTAGAGGGAAGAGAGGCGAGGGAGAAGAGGGTCTCCACGGGATTGCATTGTTGAAAAGCAGTAATTGGTCGGCGTTCGTAGAATTCGCCCTATTCATCTTTGGCCGCTGTCTTTATGTACCAGGAAGTCTGCAATTTGACCCAATAATAATGAGGGAAACCCCAGTTCGAGGCGGGACTGATGAATTTATTTAAAGATGTGGCTTAATCATCCGTAATCATGTCTTTTTGATGCAAAAAGAAATAAAGTCCTCTTATTCCAGAGCTAGGACATTAATTGGCGAGTTTTATAGTCAAGAGGCCCATAAAACCAAGAGTACCTGAGCTGTAACCCAACTCTGCCAGGGGCTACTATGTGAGTTTATATGAGCAGCGTGTTAAAAGCTGCCATCCAGGACAAGACACCGTCTACTTGAAAAATATTGACCCTTCCCTCCTCCCCTCCCCATCATGACGCTCAGGTCGCTCACTACGCTCATAGTGTGTGTGTGTTTCGGATTGCCGGGAGAGCAAACTCTCTGGCCGTGGCCCACGTCGCTGTGCAAATTAGCATTAATAACACAATTTCATTCCAAATAAGAGGAGAAAACAAATGAGTACAAGCACACCTGGCTTCACAGATCCAGTCAACAGATGGGTACGCCGCAGATCCGTTCGTGTGGAGGAGGGGGGTGAGGGGATGCAAATGAGGATTCGCAGAAGGGATCAGTCGCAGGAAAACCGGGAGTATGGACTCGTGTTTTAGGCCTGTCTGATGTTGGATCCTTAAAGTTCCAGTTTACATGTCCTGATAATTAGCATTTCTATTGTGGCAGGTACTCTCAGTGGGGTAGTACGACGAGCAAACACCACGGCAGGATCTTAGAGGGTTAGATGAATGCAAAGAAAAAAAACATCATTTTTAAATATTTTGCAGGGGAAAAAAAAAGTTTCCCTAAGAGATGAAAAAGCGTCCATCTGCATCAACAAACTATGCTCAATTATAGAATTGGGCATAAAATCTAGGTATTTTCCCTGGGTTGTTTGAATTGTTTTGAGGTTTTTTTATTCTGTATCCTTAGTTTCTTTTGATTCTTTCTGTTTTGCTTCATTTCAGTCTAGTTTGTTTATTTCTTGTGTCTAAACTTCATGCCCCTGTCCTCTCTCTCTTTCTCTCCCCTCACACTTGCAACCTTAGTTAATTGCCCTGGTCCACTGTTCCAACATTCACACTCCCAGTATTCCTCTTCACTGGTCAACTCTTCGTCTCATTCGGGTCCCCACAATCACGACGGCATTATGTGTTGGTGGTTCTGACCCACAAAGAGAAAGTGACTTTAAAAAAAGAAAAAGGTCGTCGCAGTCTGGTGAAATATTTTACAGCCGCTCGAGTTAGATGGAGCAGAAACAAGGGCAGGGTGCTCTGAACAGAGATTAGGTTAAATAAGAGGACGACAGGAAGTTGAGAACCCGACAGTTTCATGCAAATGAGGCGGCGCTTATTTGCCAAATGTCAGTCGGATTTTTGAGTTTTTATCGGGAGGCAGCAGCAAGATTTGTAACGTAGTGATCCGGCAGATGGAGAAGAAGCAAATGAGTACGAAGGTAATTTTTCAGTCCAGATCCTCCGGAAACACAAGTGTCCCTAAGAGCCAAAAGAGGAATTTGCACTCAGCATGTTGCCCACAGTTGCTTCAGAAAAAGGCCTGCCAAATGGCATATTTAACAACCCCCATTTGCCCTGACATTTTTTCAGCCGCAGGCACTATTCCTATTTTCTCAATACAATTTTTTATTATTATTTATTTTTAATCATTTTGGCTTCCTTTCTGTGGTCACCTCTGTATTTGAGCCCTTTTTTTTTTTTTTTTTTTTGTTTTTTTTATTGGAAAAAGCCCAACAAACACATACTTTCGCTCTCTTTTCTAAAGTGCTAAAATATTAAGGTTATGTTTGAGCTTTTAAAATGCTTAAAAAATCCTCCGAAAGCGTAAACGGGTGCATAATTTAGCGTGTGTAAATAACTGTCAATGTCATGTTCTTGTTTAAGCTTTTGGTATTTTAAATGAATCATTTACATATTTTGTGATGCTACTTTTTTTAGAAAGACCTTGAGGAACCTATTTAGAGGAATATGCATTATGAATAAAGGGTAAGAGGGAAAATATGTTTCTCTCTCCTCAGATATAGTGCGTTTCCTGAAAGAAATAACTAAGCTTTCAACACCTATAAAGTTCCATATGCATAATATTGTAATATAGTCTTTGCTCTAAAGATTTCTAACCAAACTTTCCCTTTTTTTGGTATTAATTCACATTATGTTGATATTTAAAGGTACTACATATTTCTCACTCATTTTCTATCAGGTTCAGGATTGGAGGAAGGTTGGAGTTTGTCCAAGTACTCAACTGCTGAAAGGCAAAGGTATGTAGAGACACCCAAAACACACACGTACACACACAGACACACACACACACACGCACACACACACACACTTACCAAAGATTGCATTCGGAGTTGCCAATACATTTGAGATTTGTCAAAATATCATATTTCTGGGACAATTTATGAAGTAAATTTGATCAAAAGTGAAATTCACTGCAGCCCGACACATATTCAGCTAGCAATTCTGAAATACCAAGTTTTTGCAAAGCTGTTGGACAACTCTGCTGTAGAAACTAAGTGACAGAGTTGAATTTAAAAAGCTACAAAGGCAAACAGCTGTTTCTTTCCTCGAAGTCTATCCACTGGGTCTATTATCACGACACTGATGCTAATCGTTAGCAATTAATGAGATTTCACAGACGCATTAAGCTAGCTCAATCTTGCTTCAGTTCTAATCAGTGACACACTCCTTTTTTGCTGCATCTTCTTTTTAAAATAATTATCAAACCAACAGGATGAAACAAAACCAAAGATAGTACTTGTGATTAAATGAAACTCGCACGGACGAGACGATGACGACGCTGCGAAATTGGCGAGGGCCGGAACCGCAGCGGGAGCGCGTTGTGAAGTCAAGACCTCGTATGATTATTTGAAGAGGCGCAGAGGAGGAGGCTTCAGGTGGGATTGGCTGTCTCACGGCTGCTCGCCTGGTTTCAGGGCGCCGCTGTTCTCTATGTTAATTAGGCCTCTCTCTGCTTCTGTCAGCGTTCGCCTGCTAGGTATGTAAATCTGAATACAAGCTTCTGTCTCCTCCTGTCATCTCCGCACATCCCTCTCTCGTCCCGCTCTCCTCGACATTGCATTGTCTTGTTTTATTACCCGACTTCCAACTGGAGTTGCTTCGCCTGGTGAGGCGGGAGGGGTGGTGGCGGTGGTGGGGGGCAGAAAGTAGTAAAAATATATCTCCATGATATATGTGTGGCAACTAGTTGGATCAGGAGTGCAGAGAGGAGTAGTGCCTCGCAAGAGGATTTGCACCCCTTTCTATTTTTTATTTGCATTTTGTGCAAATCAGACTGAGGCTACAAAACCGTATTCTCACTGGGTCAGAGTTGATGGGAAGAAAAGGGCGATAACTTCATGTTAGTATTTGATATGAAGAGTTCTTTCAGAATATTTACGCGGTTAAATTTCATTTATCGGCTAAGCAGACATTAATTATATATATAAATATATATATATAAAATATGTGGAAAATGTGGCAATTTTTTTAACCGATTATTTGATTGATCATCAAAATAATCGTTACTTGCAGCCATAGGGGGAACTTATCTTTTGTTCCACATGCAACATTGTTGCTCACAGGGTTTTTTTTTTTTTCCAACAATGGGACCGATACAGATATTAAGTTTAAATCACTCCTGTTTGTGCATAAAGTTTGATTGTATTGTGTAAAACAAAGAATATGTATATTTCTCCAAAAGCTCATTTTTGTGAACAAAGATTTCCTTTTCGTGGAGTTCAGGTCGTCTAACGTTAGGTTTTATCCCTTCGAAAGAAAAAAAAACAAAACGATTTCAATCTTTTCATCTCCCATCATGAACTGTTGTCAGCGGAAAGGAGATACGGCCATCGAACTGCAGAGCAATAACGTTCCCGTGGCTCTTTGGCTAAATCCACATTTATTGGAAAACCTTTTGAAGTCACGCATGCAGCAGGGTAACGCTCGCTGTCGGCCACACACACCAAACACTGAGCAACTGCAATCCCAAAATAAGCTGCTAAACGCCACACGGGCTCATAGATATGCACACGAGCGAAAGGGCGAACAAATTGGAGGAAAATTAATCGATCATAGTAAAAATTCCCCTCTCTCTCTTTGCCGGTGGACCCCGGCAAGACCTCTGCCTGGCTGCTTTTGAATTATAGATGTCTGAGTGACAGATGAATGCTGGCTGGAGATTAATGTCTGTCACTAATCCCATGTGTATGGGAGACGCAGAAAACACACGCCGTCACGCATAAGTATGACTCCAAACTTCCAAAAACGTTTATATCCGCCTGCCTTGAACGGTGACTAAGAACCGGGCGCACACAAACACACACGCGTGCGCGCATACCGGCACGGATAATGGCACCTTCACACACTTATGTCAACAACAGGTTTCCGTGACTCCTCGAATCCACATGAGGTATTCAGTGTTGTGGTAGAGCATAATGATTGACTGGTTGGAGCCTGATCTGCGTCAGACAGAGCAGGAGACTGTGAACTGTGCTGCAGGCAATTACTTTGTTTTAAAGCAAGAAGAAGAAGAAAAAAAAAAGATGGAGGAGGGGAAAAAAAACGGGGGAGAGGGGGGGGGGGGGAGGAAAGCTTATAGGAGATGCAGGGGGGTAGAGAGAAGCAGAAAGGGAGGAAGTCTGCAGAAAGGGGGAGGGAGGGCTGTTACTAGCTAACAGTGGCACCTGGTGGTGAGCTGCAGAACTGCTGCTTCTGAAAAATAAAATGGATGTTGAATGATTATTATTTAATTTCTAGGTTAGAATATGACGTCAGCCCAATTAAAAACAATTCTTTTCAACTCAAAAATGTTGAGTTGGCGCCATCTTGGGGAAGAGTGCTGACTGACACCACCAGAGAAGCTGATAGTTTTTCCGGGGCCCGGGGCGGGACTCACCGAAATGTTACCAGCCACCTCACTGTTGCCAATTCAACGACTTTCTTGCTATGTTTAGTGATATTTTAGACTAAAAAAGTACAAAAATCAATATACACTGATATTTTTATGTTTATTTCAATATTCAAATTATCTGAGGTACAGACTTGGGGGTGGGGGGTTAGTTGTTTTTAATATAATATCAATTGCTGTGTGAAATGAGTCGATATAACAAATGAGCTTCCCTTTTTAAGATGAAGAAATAAAAATTTACTGTTTGATAGTTGAATTTACTTGTATTTCTCTGGCTCCAAAAGAATTAGGAGAAAAAGGGTTTTAGCCATTAGCACTGGTACT
This sequence comes from Poecilia latipinna, assembly GCF_001443285.1. Taxonomy (NCBI): domain Eukaryota; kingdom Metazoa; phylum Chordata; class Actinopteri; order Cyprinodontiformes; family Poeciliidae; genus Poecilia; species Poecilia latipinna. Next base: position 400,273 of record NW_015112810.1, on the reverse strand, counting down.
GTGTTCTTATCAAGAATTTCAAACTCATAAATCAAAGCCCTTTTTTATTTTCTCAAATGAGTTTATTAAATTCTGTGAAAGTTATTACAGTAAAACTCACTGAAGCATTTTTTTTCATGCTTTATTCTTGAAATTTAAGCTGTGTTTATGGACTAATTATTGGACATCGTTTGTTGAATGGGGTGTTTCTGGGGTTGGTTTTTATTTTTAAGTTAGTCTTTGTACCATCGGTGATATATTTCTGGTTATGCATTGAACCAAAACTGGTCAGGTCCATTTGGGAGATTCATAGAGCAAAATAAGTAAATAAGTCAGTGCTGGAGAAAAACCTTTTAAAGGCCGCAGGAGGTTTCCCTTCCAGCAGGACAACAGCCCAAAGCAAACAGACGGAGCTGCTTCTAATCAGCATTTTAAACATTTTCTTTTCTCCTTTGCTTTAAAACATGATGAAAAACTTCTCTCAGTCATTAAATATTCTTATGGTTTAAATCTTCCGTTTTTTTTTTTAATTAAACATTTTCAAAGACAAAGAGAAGGTCGTTGGAATTTGCTTTCAAAACTTAAGAGCAGCTTAAAATTAAACAAAACCCAATTAGTTTGTTCATGAGAATTTATTTTCAAGGCATTTTTATAATCAAATAAAATCAAAGGGTGATGGGAGCTCTAGTAGGAAAAGATGACACAAGTGATTAACATTTCAGCTGCTCAGTTTGTAAAATCTCTTCACCAGTTGGCCTTTAACCTAATAGATTTCTTTTTAGTGTTTGTATTCATGATTTTTCATTACTTTTCCTAATCTGAAAACTCAATTGGAACGTACGTCTGATCGAACTGAAATGATCTTTTGTAAAGATCCCTCGAGGCAACATTTGTTGTGAATTTCAGTAATTAAAATAAAAAACTGATTGTGGTCTAAAATAGGTAAGACCTATTTTAGACTCGGCGTTTTGTTCATTTAGAGAGAGGCTTTCATTGTTACTAATCAGCTGTCAATTGTACACTGAAAAGTTTTCTATTGCTTTAATGTCTCTGCACTCAATACGGCGTAATAGCAGAAATAGATCAAGTTTTGTGCGGGCTCCACTTTGAGCTATTGATTCAAACCTCTAACCTGATCACTTTTCGGTGCAACACGAAGGACTTGATGCTTCGACATCTTTCTCTGAAATCGAGTGCACCCGGCTTCTTGCTAATTACACACTCCTTTGTCTCCTTTGGCAACAATGGAGACAGCTTGCTCGACGTGTCGACTGCTGCGTTTTGCGGTCTTGGCTTTCCCTTTCACACAGATGCACATTGTGTTGACAGCTTTGCGTGTTTATAAATGTGTCGCCAACGTCGTCGGGCACCACGAAGCTGGAACCATTGTCTGAAGATAATGGATCGCGTTGCGGTCACTTAATAGCGAACCTTCTGCCGATGAGCTGTTTGTGAAGCAGTACGTCATGATCAATAGTCACTTTCTGTGCCTCAGTCTTTGTCATTTTACGTTACTTTCCGGCGCTTAAGTGCTGCTTATGTTTCATGGAAAGCGCCAGAGCATAAATAATGGCGACGTGGAATATAAATATATGTTTTCGTGTCTTTGAAGACTTAATTAATGACCACCGACTTGCTCTTCCCATCCGTATGAATTCTTGTCAGATTTATTTATTAATATTTGAACGCCTCGCGAGGGACAGGCATAGAATAATAAAGCCCCAAGGACTTGACTCACTCGAGGATTATTATTCACAACGCCATGAATAAGCATTTGTCCACTGACAGATTTTTTTTTGTCACACCTCTGCATTTTAGATCATCAAACAAATGATTAGACAAAAAAAAAAAAAAAAAAAAACTGGGGAAATACAAAAAAGTCTTCTTTTACTAAAGGAAAAAGAAGCTTTCCAAACCAATGTAGCTTTGATATTAAAATATATTTGCCCTTCTTGTTAAATGACACTTAACCCAAATGTTTTGAATTAATTTCACTAGACACGCCAGCGTCTGATTACTGGAAGACACAAATCACAAACAGAACCTGTTTGAAAATATAAAACGGGCTAAAACAACTAAAAAAAAAAAAATGCCCTGATCTAGAGATTCAAAAATAGATGAGACTCAAAGATCATCATACCGTCATGTACAGCTGTGACTAAATCCAGTACATGCTAAAAGTAACTCAGAGGGTAAAGATCTGGTTCATTGTTCTGCTTCGACAGTCAGTAGATCCTTCTCACCCAAAACCCCTAAAGTAAACTTTCCCAGGAATATTGGGTCTGTTGATAGTTGGAGCACAACTCTTTCAGGTCCTACTTCTCAAAACAGGAGTCTACCGCTCTAGACTCAGTCCTCCACCATAGGACCGAGTCTAGAGCTGTGGTGTACAGGTACAAAACTCAAAGTAATAAAACATACACAACCCATGTCACTGGAAAGGTCAATATAGGGTTATCTACTAAACCAGCAGCAAAGAAAGACCACTGCTCTGTTCAGACAGGAAAGAGACTTACGTAACCAGGTTGTTCTCCAGCTTTCCTTGGCTGCCAATATGTTGCATTTTCATATTTTCTTAAGTCTGTTTTCATTTAGATGCTAATGCCACAGTGAGAAAAACTCCACAGATTTACCACGCAGATGGCAAATTATGAAACTTACTTGCCTTAATTACGGCGTTCTCGGGTAGATAGGTTGCCATGGTATTGTCTTTAACAGAGCTTGAGTTAGGCTCGGACTTAAAAATTAAATAAACAGTGCCGGGACACACACAAACACCAAAAACGAATGGTGTTGGTTTGAATGCTGTGTCTTGTTACCACACCAACACCACCAAAGGCTCGAGAACAGTTTGTACCACGCCTGGGCTACATGTTTTTCTACTTGGGAAATACTGACTCACAATGAACGTTTACCTTCTTTGTAGAAAACAGTGGTTGATGTGAAGCTTTCAGACAGCTCTGTTGAGATAATCTTAAAAAACGGGGGGAGCATCAATCAAACCCGGCTTAGACAGTGGAAAAACTTTACTTGAGCCTTCTTATCGCTCTGCACGTTTGATGTTCCCATCTCCGTTTCATCTTTTTCATCTCGGTGGATGTTCAGCGCTCGTCTGAAACTATAGGCTTGTTTCTGACGTATTCTGCCTTCAACACACCAGCGTCTGCACCTCGGCAAAGCTTGAAAATAATTAGAGCATTTCAAAATTTAAGTCTTCGCTCAAACAAAGAGAAGCATGAAGACAGATTTCGGTGTGCATCCTGAAACAAGGCCCCACTCTAATCTGACAACAAGGTTAGAACTTCAGAACTTTGAAAACTAATGTAATGATCTACATGTTAAATGTGATTTTTTTCTCTCCCCAATACCTCAAAGCATAGTAGCATTAAAAGACACAATATGTGTAGGGCAGTTATGTATTGACTAGACACACCTGACCACACCAACACCACCAAAGGCTCATCTGCTAACAGCGGCTGATAAATAACGCTCTCCTTGATGACGCTAACATCACTGGCCCACTTCATTTTTCCTCGAATCAACTTCGACAATTAATTCGAATTAACTAAGAATCAACGCCACCTGCAACCATGGTGTCGTCACGGTTGCAGGTTGTCTAGCAGGGGGATGTAATCGGTTTCGAATTGTCTGAAGTGACATTTTGTGAAGGACTGAGCTAAAATCAGGGAACATTTCAGTTTGTAGTTGAGGAAAGTTGGTGGGCACTCACCCCCAAAAAGACTTATGGCTGGTTTTGTGGCACAGCGTTGTTCTACAAAGTATTGACTCAAGGTGGCTGAACAAAGAAACAAAAAACACGATGATGTTTGTGGTGGCAACATGACAAAATGAAAAAGACTTCAAGAGGTTTGAGTACTTTGCAAAGTTCTATATGTCTTTGCTGGTTTAACCAAGACAAAAGTCAACAAAGACAAAATCAACTGGATGAAATTCTGAAAATGACAAGCAGTGTTTGATAATACTTTCTCCTTTTTCTTAAAGGGGAATAATTTGATAAAAATCTTGTACAGTCTTTTGTATTCATAGCTGCAGACTAACATACCCGCCTACTGCCTAATAGCGTCACAGCGTCATTGGGCGTCTCTAGTGGGGGGGTCAGAGGTTAATTGGCATGCTAGAGGCCACCCACACAGAAGTCGCTAACCGAGAAGAGGGCATTACTCAGACACTTTTCTCGCCTGTGTTTTACCAAACAGTTGACCTGAGGATTTGTGATCACACGCACACACACGTCCCTGAGCTCATGCCATTCCAGGTATCCAGAACCAGTCGTGCCTGACGGGTTCCTGTCAGACTCTTCTCGGCTCCAACAACTGGGTCGCGGCACTTTTCGAGACGAACGCGCCCAGAATGTATTCAATTACTAAATCACCTTAGTCTAGTTGCCAGGCAACATTAGAGCGAGAACTGCTGAATCCATTTTCTTTCAGCCTCCGGTGATTTGTTTTTGTGTTTTTTATGTACATTAGCCAGAGAGGAACAGAGAAAGGGGGGGGGGAGATGATTTACAACCGGACAGGCGGCGTACAGTACGGACACAAACACGAGTCTGCTGTACTGCAGCTTGTAGTTGCACATTGAACTACACTAACAGTACATTTACTTAAATGTTTTTATTTAATAAAGGGGAAAGAACTGTCCAAACCAACCTGAAACCTTGTTTTATTTCTACCACACTGGTAGCAGTGATTCTTGAGAATAGGGACAAAATGGGTTTT
>NW_015112810.1:354680-391294 GCF_001443285.1 Poecilia latipinna | reverse complement strand
CACTGGTAGGTTTTCTACCCTGAACAGGTTTTGTAAGGTGAGACGATGACAGTGTAGTTTAGATTTAAGTCCAGAGTTTGGCTGAGCAAGCATCTGAAATGCCAGATGTGCTTTAGATGCAGCACTTTAGATGTTTTTCTGGCTCCTCCTTGAGAACTGTAGTCGAGTGGCCTCTGCTAGAAAGTTTTCAGCTCCGATTTATGGATAAGAATCCTCTGTACTTTACTGAAGTCCTAAATCTTTAGAAAGAGGTTTGTTGCCATTCTTTCCAACCTGTGTCTCTGTTACATCTTTAGATGGTTGCTTTTCGAGACCTTTTAGCCTACTTCATTTAATCACACAGGCACTTTGTTCATTTTAAGAGTGTCTTAGTAATTAGGAGTAGATGTGGTTAGTGAAATTAAACTCAGTGAATCTAAAAAAGAATGTGCTTAGTCACATTTAACTCCTAGAGTCATTTTGAGTTTTTTTGTTTTTTTTTTTGTTTAAGCAATTAAGTCATGGTTTGAAAACTACTTAAGATCAAAATCAAAAACAAGAGAGATTTGAAAGGAGGCCAATACTTTTTACCACTGTGGAAATGTTTTTATTTTACGCGGTTTATCATTTCTAAGACTTTTCTTGTTAAATACATAAAGTTGTTTACAGCTTTCCTGTCTACGACAAGCAAAAAACGAACACTGAACAGAAAACGCTGCCGTCAAATACATTTGGAGTAAATGTATGAGGGGAAAATAGTCTTTTAAAGCCGTCTAACTTGTGTATCTGTAACCGTGCGCGTGCCGGCGAGGAGGAAACGTGTGCATGTCGGCTTCAGTCTTCATTCGTGGAGACAGCCTCACTCTATCATCTCCGGCTACGTCGTTCACAACAGCACCGCCGACAAAACACACTTGTACAGATTCCCGTCCAAAGGTTAACGAGCACGGCAACACGCTGTGTGTTTTGCTCCAAGTGGCAGCATCGGGTGATGAATGTGTTGCTCCCGGAGCCAGACTCCAGACACGTTTTTTTTTTTTTTCCTCTTCATGGTTGACTCGGTTGTTATCCGAGACACGCGGGAATTTGTCTTTCCTCCCAGGTTTGGAATAACTTTATTTGCCCAGAACAAATAAATGGGACTCGGTTTGTCTGCGGGACATTGATGTAGCAAACACTTCGGCAGATTTGATTTCGCTGACAGTTTGTGCCGACGCGCACAGCAGCAGGCCGTCTTACAGTGTGGTCCGAAGATTCGTTTTCATGACAGCTTGGATGTCTTTGGTGTTTGGTTTAGGTCTCGAGTGCGTCCACACCCCCGCTAGAAGTTTCTTCAATTTTTATAAAACACATGGTGTACTATTTTTCGTTGAAAAATAAATAAATCTTGCCCATTTTATGTAGTCATTAAAATATCCTATTTTTGTTGGAGTAAAAATAATAATTGTGTTTATTTCCTGCAGTTACATAACAATTCCAACAAAGCAAAAGAAATCGAAGCATTTCTTGTGCTTCATAATTATGAGTTTCTAATTCCCCAGAGAATCAAACCAGTAGTTAATTAATAATCTTGAGTTCTGGTTTTTATGGAGTATAAATGTGAAGTAAAACAGGGACATATTCCAACGTCACTGAAGCAGCAATGGGCGAGATGAAAATCCGAATGTTGCATAAATGACACCCTGGATGAGCCCCTTCCTCTCCCACTCCCTAAGCCAAATAAAATGAATAAATCTGAGTCGGGGGGATGATAAAGTGCAGAGCTTTTCTACTTTCAAGAGCAAGCAGGGGTTTGTCAATTTTCCATTTACAAAAAGGCATAAAGTAGCGGAAAGCTTGAATAGAGGGCACTTTAAAAAAAGTTTTTTTTTTTTTTTTGTCAGATTCTCGTGTGCCACCCCCACGTCATCCAACGCCCTGGGCTAGTGCCCATGTGGCCGATACCTAAATATTTGACGTTTTGAGCTCAGAGAATTTTCACCATTTTTCTAGAACATTTCTGATACTAATCTCAAAAGTTTTGCCATTTTTGACAGAAATGCACTTCTGTTTATTCCTATGTTTTTTCCATCATAGACCAAACTTTAAATATTAATTTGCTTGAAATACTTTTGGTTTACCTCTAAATATGGCTTGTGTTCAACTCGGTAATCCAGGGCAGCCTTCAGCTCTGATATTAGTATTTCAATCCCCCTTAATTTTTTTCTTTGATATAAATATTAGAAAATTGAGGGTTTTCATTAAGAAATGTGTTTTTATATCAGGGATATGAGGTAAAATCTCCAAAGCTCTGCTGCAAATTTTTCATTGCAATTAAATATTTACTCATTTTACGGCTTTTCACACTGCCAATAAACATGGAGGGTGCTGTGAGTTAACAGGCTTCCCAAAGCTTAACCCAGTCCTGTGGAAGAAACTTTTCTTTTTTTAAACCACTGACTCTTTGCTGCAGAACAAGAATGCATTATGGATTTAGAAAGCAGACAGAGCATAAAATATTAACTTCATGAAGCTGTAGGTCTCTCCCTCTCTGCTATCACTTTACAACAACTTGCATTATATCAGGAGTATATATTCAGCTCAATGACAAAGGTTTAGCACCCAGAGGGAATGTAAATGTTCCCACTTGCAGGAGCTTCTAGGATTACACTTCTATCAGGCGTCTAACAGCCAATCAAAATGGTGAGTGGAGTAACCAGACAGAAAATTGAAGCGCACTAAACACAACGATACAAATATAGTAAAAAAAAAATTGTGTTTATCAAGCTAATGTTGCTTTCAGATAATTAAAGTTAGGGCACATTAAATGCCGCTCTTCATTTTGAATGCTGATGCTGATGCTAATGATAGCAGAGCAGCTTAGGAATGAAGAAGAATCTGGTCTCGACACGTTTAGCTCTTTGCCTTGTGGTCTTAAACTTAAGATCGGTGAATGAACAGTCTCAGTGTTTAGATTTCCCACAATAATTTCTTCTTTTTCTGTTTCGTCTCTTGCTTAACCAATCCAGCAGGGAGGAACGAGCTTATTAGACCTCTGAATTAGTTTGTAAAATTACTTTTAGACTTCTAAAGAGGCTGATCAACTCTTAGATTTTAATCAGTTAATTGGTGTTTCGATCATCATTATAAAACTTTCCTTTAATCACCACACATTGTGGTATTTTTTTTTTTTTACATATTTGTTTTCCATTTATTTTCCCTTGATTTAGAATTTTAGTCAAAGTGTACAGTTTTGCGTCAAGTTTAAATAAATACTGAGAAATATGTTGCTTCTCAATAAAAAATGGTCAATGATTTCTTTCACTGTTTTCCCCATCTCTGTGTCCAAAACATTTGAAATAAACTCATAGAAACTTCTAACAAAGTTTCAGAAACTTAAGCAGAGAATCACAACGAAAGTCTTAAAGCTTCGCTTGTGACAGTAAATCTCTTATAATGGGAATTAATGAGAAATTACGAATAATTTAAATAAACTGAAAATTATAAATACTTATTTATCATTATCAAGTTAAAACAGTGGTCAAGGAATCCCTGTTAATCCATATTCTAATTTTTTTTGTGCTTTCCCTTTAATGTAACTTGGGACTTTTATGACCTCATGTTGGACACAAGAATAAAATTTAAAATAATCACTTAAATCACTCATCACTTAAATCTGGCCACATCGGCCTCGGTAAACAGTGCACGCCCCACTGGCAGGAGATCATGCGGTTCAATTTGAAGAAGGTGAAAACCAAGCCAAAGATTCTCTAACAGCGTAATCACAAGCGCAAAGGAACAAATGTCAAAGCCCTCATTTGCCCTTTGGTGCCACTGTGTCATGAGGTAAAATTCAAATAGTTTCCATCGTAAGTGGAAGGCCCCTGATCGCATCCCCACCACAGCAGCTCTTAACCTATTCACATATTTGCTTCTTAACCTTTGATATTGAACTCAAACCCAAGTCGGACCTCTCCTACAGAATCCAAATGTGTCCAAATCTTCTTTTTTTTTTTTTACCAAGCACACTCGAAGACTCCTTCAAACTAGAAGCAGACATCATTTGTGACTGATCCAAAATGAGAACTGCAGGGCAGATAAACAAAGATCAAAAGCCAAAAATAAAAAAAAAGAGATCCTGATCCAGGTACATTGAGGCTTTACTCAAAAAGCCCCAAGTTCAGGGCTGCTCTTCTATTATTAATCCTAAGCTCTCTCAAAAAAAGTATGACCTCTTTGAACATATACCTCATATACAGCACATCACAGTAGCAGTTATTGCTGAGAGTATCACAAGTACTGCTGTTTAAAACGCGAGCCTCATATTCCATCAACGTGGGCTCAGCTTGTCACGAGTTTAAATCACAGGTGAGGAAACTGGGACAGTTTAGAAAAGTGAAGCTGATAAAGGGTTAAGATGTCTGTCAGTGCTGTTTCACAGTTTGCGTCACCTGTTACCAGTATCCCGGTCAGGCCAGTGAGATGCGGCAGAGCCTCTCATGAGACTTTTATACCCTTCATTCCATCTTCGGTATTCCTGTTTCCTGTCTTTCACTCTAACACCTTAATGTCTCCTGCCTACAGGGTTGCGTGTACTTTTTCTGTAAATTGTACCACATAGTCCGAGTCCCACACCTCCTGCTGTGTTTTCGGTCTGAACATGCTCTTGTGTTTCTGGGTTTGCACTCTAGCTGTGTGCCTACTCGTTTAGTTTCCAATGTTTAGTCTAAAATTCTGCTTCTTCCCCTCTGAATAAGACTGATTCTCATTGCTACGGCCTCGAAGGAGTCATGTTTTTGCTTCCAGCTCCACCTGGATAATGCCCTTCACCTTTCAAAGAGATTTCAGACTGATCTTTGAGATTTTTCATTCAGAGGAGCCGATTTCCTAGCGACTTGTTCTTTGACCTGTGTTTACTACCAACGATGCTTTTTCTATTGTCTCTGATTTTCCGCTCATCTGTCTTGGTTGACTTTTCGTTGTTGTTGTTGTTAGACAATTCACTCAAGGAGTTGCTGAGGTTCGTCATGGTCAAGTAGAAGCAGAACTGAAAATCTCTCAATGCACTGATCTATGGCTCCAATCTACATACATTTTCTGTTTTTCCTTTTTTGTCAGTTCTTGAGCATTTCAAATCAAACAAACTTTATAAGCATATGAAGCATAGTTCTCAATAAGAAAAACTAAATTAACATTTTTTTAGTGCAAAAGCAATCACCCCGCTTCATTTAAGTTTAATTAATTGTGATTAACCAAATTTTTTTGATTCAATTTCACAAGCCAGACCCGATAACTGCCTGTTGGCAGAATGAGGAAATTCTTTACATACGCAATACCTTAGAAAACAAAACATCCTGGCTTGATCTAAACCAACTCACTGGCATCCATCAGTCCAGGTTACAAAGCCATTTCTCAAGGTTTTGAACTCCACTGACTCGCACTGAGCCATTACCAGAAAATGGAGAAGGCATGAAACAATTGCGAACCCTCTCAGGAGCAGCTGACCTTCCAGCACGATGAACATTCATACAAGAAGTCACAAAAGAACCCAACGCAACATTTAAAAGCCTACAGGCCTCGTGTGCCATTGGTCATAGTTCACCAGCATAAAGGAAACTGGGCAAAAATGTCATCGATGGTTGATTTCTAATGCAGGGAACCACTTCTGGCCTGTCTCAGAATATTCAGTTGACTGATCTAAGTGGAACTTTCTGCAAGGTGTGCATTTTAACATCTAGCATTATTATGCTGTTCTTCAGGTTCCCCTCCAAGGAAAACACTCCAGATTCTTCAAAAACAAAGCCATTTCCTGTTTAGTTCCTTCAGAAACTTGATTAATTTTGACACATTTTGTTCTTGAGCATAGACGAATGCTTCTAGTGGGTTAAAAAAAACATCTCATTGACTTTTTGAAATAATTCACATGCAGTACATAACGGTTAAATGCTCCTTAGAGAAACTAGACGAGACGGTTGATCTCGGTCTTTACTGTCCTGAGACTTGACAAAGATTTTGTGGGAAAAAGAATTGTAAACATATCTCAGTTCTACCCTTCACCTGCAGTCACAAGGCTGAAATATTTGGGAGCAAATGCAATGAGATTCCTCTGTAGGCAGGACGACGTTTACCTTCGAGATGATAAGGTAAGGAGTAAATCGTCCGCATCGAAAGAGGAAAGCTGGGGTGCTTTGGGTATCTGATTCCCTGTGGTGGGTTTCCCACTGGGTTGAGACCCAAAGGTCACATCTGGGACCGTACCCCCCTTATGAGCAAGGAGTATCCCATTCAGAGCTAGAAAGAGCGAAGGTCAGGTTCTAAGATTAAACACCAAAGTGATAGACTCCCGCTCCCTTGCCACATCGGACCCCCAGTTGAATTCACAACGTGAAGAAACCACAATGTCTCACCTTAGACTATCACCTACCTATTGCCATTATGTCTACACTTTTACAGAGAATCAGCCTACAGTGATAAATGTTTAAAGGTAACACATTATTCTCCAAGAGCCACTTTAGTGTGGCTGCCTGTAACTCGTTCAAAGAAAACTCTCTTTCCCAACTACAGCACACACATTTTTGCGAGGTAATCTTGCTCACCATTCAAAGCTGTGTTTGCTTCCCTCCCCATGAACATCAACAGTCTAAGACAGACGAAAGGCCACATTCTGCTTTTGCCGTCGCTGTGTTTGCGTCCTTCAGAGCGGCGTCCTTAAGTGCAGCACCAAACAAAAGCCTTTCACAAGCTATAAGCTAAGAAAAATAAAAAAAAAAGTAAAACAACAAAAATCCATGCCACCAGCAAGAAGGAGCAATTGAACTTTCAGAGGATATTGCTACCCTTTCAGTTCAATTATTAATGAACCTTTTAGGTTGTTATTAAAAAGCTCTGCTGAAATTTCTAAAGACTGCCATTTGTTTTCTTTATTTTACTTGTGACAGATGACTCATAGCTTACTTGTGTCACGTTTAATTTCTTAAGTGCTTTTTCACTCAGGATTCATTATCGTATTCCGAAAAGACGTTTTAGGAAATGTCCCTGCTGTTAGGAATACTTGATACATTGTCTGACTTTGCTTTTTTCCTTCGCCAAGATAGCAAAAGTAATGACATGTTCTTTTTTTTTTTTCTTTTTTCACTCTACATCCTCTCTGAAAATACTCCTTGCGAACACTTGAGTGAGTCCAAACCCAGGCTGATTTTAAAAGTAGCCGCCCACAACCACACACGATCGGTGCCAGACCTGTAGAATCAAGAACAAGTTAAACACAGCAAGACAAGACAAAGTGGGCCAAAACACCCCCAAAAAGCAACTCACTGCGCCAAGTTTTACTATTTATTTTTATTAGATTTAAATGGCAGACAGTCAAATTTGCTTAATTTGATGAACATCAAGGTTTTTTTTTTTTGTTTTGTTTTTTTCCCTTAAATGTTGCTCACACAATGCCAGGAAGGAAAGACGTTGGCAGTGGCAACAAGATTGCCAATTTAGCTGCTGATCATGCTGGGAAGACATTTTCAATCTATTTCTAATCCATTATTCCACAACAAGATAAATCTTTCCCATTTGTGGAAAACCAACCGCTGGTCACGCTGCCGTCTTTGACTCGATTACTAATCCCTCTGTGAGCTCTGGTCCAGCATGCGGCCATTTGTCTGACAACTGTCCAGGACAATAACCCCAACAAAGCAGCAGGACTTCAACTTGATATCTGCATGGAAAACTAATTAAATCATCCCGTTTATGTCATTTTTTACATAACTGTTATACTATGGTTGCTTGAATTATTATTATTATTATTGACAGATTTTTAAAAAGTCTGAAGTAAGAAACCGATACACTTTGGGAAAAGTCCGAAAAGACTGGGCTTGCGTTTTCAGTCAAGATGCTAAGAAAGAAGGAAAGAAGGCACTGTGCTCTTCTCTATGCGAGACCAGACTTCTGATTTTACTCTGTTTTGCTTGGAGGCTCAAATATAAATATATTCTACTAGAGAATGATTTTTTTTCCTTAATATTTCTTCTGAGATGATTGAACTGTTTGTGGGGAAAAAAAATAGATTTTGAAAACTGAAAGCAGGGAGAGTGAGAAAAGAGAAACGTTTCCAAAAAGATGAGAATTAATTCCTGGGATTTATTGGGCTCGTATCACTCCATCCTATCTGGGCTTATATTTTGGCTTCAAAAAGAAAGTGGAAAGAGGGAGAAGGAGGCAGACAAAGGACAATGATAAAGCCGGGATCATATGAATTGAGGGGAGCTTATCGACGTGTCGCACACCTGGGCCTCCGTTCTCCGACGCTTTTTGTGCCTCCGAAATGAAAGCTCTTATAGGCCAATAGCTGCGCAGAGGTCAGCCGTTTCACCGGCACACAAACAAAACTCATCTCAGACTCACTGTCACGTATACAGCTTTTTTTTTTTTTCCCTCTCTCTCTCTTCCTCTTGTATCCACCAGAGCAGATAATCAGCTGTCTGTGAAGCAGATGGAACAATTATAGCACTGTCTGGTTTGGAAAACGAGGAGATTGAAGAAATATGGCAAACACAACAATCGGTTTTTATTCTGAGGCTGATTCTTGCATCAAAAAAAAATCTGTTTTTGGGGGGAGGGAACAAGGAAAATAAAATACTTAACATTTGCCTTATAACATAATGTCAGTCATATTTTCTAAGCTCTACTGCTGATTTCTACACAACTGAACACAACACCCAACTCATCCAAGAGGAAGTAAATTGAAGCAACACGCGTAAACAACGCGCATTGCTGTGGTGGAGAATACAGGCTTTTGTCTCATTTTTCCGACTGTTCCTACCTAAAGTCTTGAGATGCGATTCGGAACGGCACGGCCTTGCTTTCCAAGGCTCCTCCCGAATCACGCGGGAAGCAGCGTCACCCCTGAACCCACGGAACCGCGGCTTACTAAGTAAGGGAGGCGCATCAGGAGAGTGAAGGCTGTTTTCAGGAGCCAGCACAAACAAAATTCAATGGCAGCACCATAAATCATTCAAGAGATCTCGCATGAACCCTGAAGCAGAGGATGTCAACCGAATGTTCTTGAGCCTCGTCTTGTCTGCCGACTTCGGCTTGCTCTTCTGTGGTCTTTTCATTCTCAAGGGTCTGTCCCCTAGCTTTGAATTAGCTCATTTCAGATAGCCTCCATGTATTATTATCCCCACCCTTTCTGTTTTTGTCATCTTTGACTATAATTGCAGTGGCCTGACCAACAATTCCCACCAGAAGTAGGCCTACTACTTGCCTCAGCTGCAAAATGGTACAAAATATTTGAAGCTTGCAATTGATGACTAAGCTGCCTTTACCTTTTGGTTTTAAAGATATACATGTTAGCATGTTAGCAGCACAAGTTGGCAGATTGCAAAAACATTTTACGGTAGCTGGCGGATGTTATGGTTCACCTAGAAAGTAAGGCAACATTGGGTGTTGAGTGCAATCAGGTCCTCTTCTACTGATTGGATGAAAATGTTGTGATTGGGAACCTGAGCCAATAATCCCATTAAAGCAGAACCGCCCCCAGAAGTAATTTTAGGATTTGAATCTATATTTTTAGACATGCAGATAGATAAGCACCTATCTTACACGCAGTTGGACCAGTCCTGAACTTCTCACTTAACTTTTTTTTATTTTGTTGGCGAATACATTTCCTGCATTACTTTTACACTTACTTGCATTCCTTTAGGTCATCTTTTTTTGAAACGAAACCTAATCTCGCTGGACTTGCCGCCTGTGATTTGTGCAGTGCACCAGCATCCTATCAGATGAGAGGAATGAAAGCAAAATCCCCCCCGACTTCCACGTGTCTACTTGCCACAGCCGAGGGTTCTTTCTTCTTTCTTTCTTCTTCTTTTTTTTTTGACTACCGTAGCGGGGGGCAGGGGGGTGAAATCAAAACAAAACGCGCCTTATCGCGAGAGCACTACATCACCCCGGGGAACCCAGGAATACATTGTGTGCCTGTTCATTTTCTGCAAAAGAAACACTAATTGTTCTCCTAGGAGAGTTATGGAGGTGGGTTCTATTGTATCCCAGAAAAGCTGTCTGCCTCACTGCAGTGCAGACCGCTTTTTATGTCCGTGGAGAATGCTTTAGAAGTGTCAGACAGTTTGGTCTCTCACCCAAAGACCAACCAATGAATAACCAATAATTTATCCCTTTAAAGGAATTAAAAGTGTGTACACCTCATAGGCTTATATCGGTATACATTTCTAGCAACATATAATAAGACAGAAAGGAACTCAGTGGGGAAAAGCTGGACATCCTGAGCATTAATATTTCATACCTTCAGCCTTCAGTTGTCTTTCTTATCCCATTTTCCTCAAATCTAATTAAGGTCATGGATGTGTGAACAAGTCTAAAGAAAGGGGCAGATTGCATACGTGTGCCTCCTATGGCGCGCCATCATTATTACATTTAGTCTCTGTGTTGGTGTTCTCACCATGCTGAACTGTTGAAATAATATTCTGAATGGGAAGCCCTTTATTTCTTCCAAGGTTCCTCGCGATACACATGAGAGATAATGTCGTCCCCCCGTCCCCGCAGTGGCACAGCTTATTAAGCAAAGGGGGAGGCACATTAAACGAGCGAAGGCTGGTTTTCAAGAACCCAACACAACCAAAATGCAACTGCAGCAGTATAAATCATTCAAGAACCCTCCCGTGAACCCTGAAGGGGTGAACATAAGTTAAAATAAATCCTGGAAAGCCTTGCTTGACTTAGAAAAGCAGGTTGTGAGAGGGACAGATACAAAAATGGCCTTGGACATGTAGTTTGATTTTTCTGGCTCCTGCTTTGATTAATCTAGTAAAACGCTTAGAAACAAAAACAAATAATGAGGAAACAAGTTTGAAGGGTCATCAATTGCAAATTGCGTAGGAGTGGGTGTGAGAGAGAAGCCTCGTTGCAAATGTATTCAGTAACTTTGATTTGGGGGGTGGAGAAGCGGGGAACGGCGGGTTCACATATGGTTAATTGACATTTTAATTATACTCCAAACTGTAAACTGAATATTTAATTGGAGGAATCTTTACAGGCAAAAGCTGCGAGCTTCTCACTAATGACTGCAACGGGAAAACAAGTACATTTCAATTAAAAAAAGAAAAATTGTACAAATGACACATCAGATAACACCAGAATATTACACAAAGTGTATAGTTAAGTATGCCCTTGTTTTCTTAACACGACTTAGTTGGTTTTGTGCATTTTGCATTGGCCAAATACTCTCTGCGTCAACCGTAAAAAAAACCCCCCACATTGTCAATCTCCAAAAACCAAAATCCTGAATTCACAAACTAAGTTGGATCCGAGTTCAAAATGCTCACTGGTCTCGGATTGAACTCGAGCGGCACTTTGGAATAATTCAAAACCTTCTGGCCTTTATAGCCATGGGATCATAGACAGACTTGACATAGATCATTAAAATGATTCCAGCTCTGCTTCAGGAGTCCTGGGCCCCGTTTGTAAAATGTGTCAATTAATCAGCAATGGCATGAAGTAAACAACGTCACATTGAAACAAAGTGTGAGGGAGAAGAAGCCAGAGCAAAAAGACGTCTCGGATAATTTTCTTCAAGGCCGTACAGCAGGCATCATTTGGCTTTAACTGACGTCTGTTGTAATGTAAGCGGCGACCATTAATACCGACTCCTTCCTCTGGGTGTTGAATACTTAATGGCATTTGTCAGTCATCTGGTGAGATCTGATCTTGAATGAGTTTTCTAGCTTAAGAGAAGAGTTTGGACCTGGGGTTTACACAGAAATCTAACTTAAAAAGTCTTCGGCAGACAAAGGCAATGTTAACAATTTAGGTATAAAACCAAAAGAAGCAAGAGTTCACAATGTTAGGGGGAAAGAAATATACTTTTTAACTGAAAAAAAAATCCTCAATTAATAAAGCTCTTGATACGATACACACAGATTTGCATTCTAAATAACTTCCAACCTTGTTTGACTGCACGCATTGACCTACTTGTACAGTAAAAGCCAATTACATCTCCTGAAAGCCAGGTATTTGCTTACAGTCGTCAACGTCCATGAGATTTTAATTGACTAAACCACTCCAAAGGCCTGGTAATGTTCTCTAAATAGGATGAATTTGTTCACTGCACTTAAGTTATTCACGCTGCTTTTTCAACATTGTCGACAAAAACTTAAAGAGATTTGGTACAGCACAAGCTTTGGGGCATAACGTCAGGCTAATGGTGTAAAATGTCACCTCACTGGTGTGAAAGGCTGATCAGCACCAAATCAATTTACTCTCGTTGACTCTGTGTAAATCTTTGGCTATCGTTGCCAAATTGCGCCGGTGTTCTTGTGACTGTAAAGAGACCTGTTGGAGATTGTTTGTGTTTTGCAACATAGAGCATTATCCTGCTAGATGTAGAGATTTGAAGATGGGTAAAATGGGTCAGAAAGACATTATCAAGACAAGAAAGTTGAAGGAATCACAAAGTTGAGACTTGGTCTGTTTTGTATTTGAGTCTAGTGTTATGGAAACGGAGAAAAAAAGAAGAAAAAAAATGGCTAAAATCAATTCACTCCCTGCTGAAACCATGGAATAAGGCATGTTCAGCTGAAATAACCCTCTTGTGTGATTACTATGAAAAAGTCCGTTTTAAAAACTTGTATAGGAATTGAAAAAGGCTACGCTTTACATTGGATTTTTTTTTCTTATCTGTCACTGTCTATAGTTTGGGAAAGTAAAAAGTTAAATTATTTAAGACAGCCTTTCAGCTGTAGCAACGTGTCTCACTTTGTCCTGCACAAACATTTCTTTAATGCCGTGATTTGATCGAACAGCTACAAGCTGCTGCAGAAACGACACCAGACGGATAAACAGTGAGAAGTAATTTCCCACAGACGACATAACAAAACAGCAACAGCTCTGGAAAGCTTTCCTCCTCCTCTGTGCTTTTGCTGCAGTAATAAACTGGAACACTGAGTTGTTTTTTTCTCAGTGTCTGAGCAAAATGAGAAAGTGACAAAGTAGCTATCTGTTTTTTATTACACAACAGTGTGGCATGCGATTGCCAGCTTTCAGTTTTTAGAGACGCAAAACAAACTGCACAAAGCAGAACGCAGAAAGATATCAAAGGACTAAAGAAAAAGCGAGACTTTCAGCTACTTCCATCCACATGTTCTTATTCAGCAGAAAAACATACAGTAAGGAACATAATTGTTCTTATCAGTCTTCTACTTTGACCCTGTTGAACACAGGTATCCCCACAGCATGATGCTGCCACCACCATGTGGGTCAAAACTTTTACTTTAGTCTAATCTGAAAAGGCAAACTTTTTCTTTTTACATGTTTGCAAAAATTAAAGCTTTTTTAAATATGTTTTTGAGACCTGTGGAAAAGAGTGATGGTTGTTTTTCTTTAAAAAATAGAAAATAAAAAATTAAGCAAATAAATTAGATCCTGTTAAGCCAAAATCGGCTCCAATTTGTTTTGATTTTTACTTCTTTTTTTTCTTTTACACCAATTACATAAAGCCAGAAAAATTAACTCCATTTCCTGTACCAAAATGCTGTTTCATTCATCTTGGAAGAGGAGATTTACTGAGTAATAATTTCCATTAGCATAAACAGGCAGATGATCATTTGTGAAATAAACGCAGCTGATTAGACGGTAGTGGGGGAAAAAAATGAGAGAGAGGGAGGATGGATGGAAACGGAAAAGGGGTGAATTAGAAACACCAGTCCTAACTAAAGCAAATGCAAAAGGGGGAGGGGCGGAAATAAATATGGCGCAAAATAAAAAAAGAAGAGAATTAATGCGGCATAAAAAGCCAATTTCCTCAATCCTTGAAAGCCCCTCCTGAGTGGAAACAATTACTGGAGACATAAAGACAGTTATGATTAAACAAGCGAACGCCCTGACAGACTAGATAAGCTTCAGAAAGGAGGGGTTTGACAGAGTCTTGTTTGCCGCAGACCATGATAGTTAATTTGCTGCTGTTGATCAGCGCCGCAGTGAGAGGCTTCTCCATGGCAAATGACAGTTCAGAGTCAAATACGCTGAAATCTCGCCAGCGCGCGCGCACACAGAGCACGCCTTCACACAGCTGCGGGACAAGTTTCACAAGAAGTCGAGATGAACTTTACACGACTTTGCTTCTCATCGCGAATGCCAGCGATTAGCCACTTTCTCTAAGAAATAAAAACCGGTAATTATATCAGAGTGCTGTCCGTGGTATCGCAAAGAGGACCAAGAAGAAATTGCACTGAATGTTCTCTGAGTGCAGAGCGTTTGCCGCTTCCTTGTCAGTCTAGAAAAACCGGAGACGGATTGGCCATTTCTAAAATTGTCAGTTGACAAAATAAGACGTCGAGAGTAATGGTAGAGAAAGCGACTGAGTGGGGAGGAGTCAGACGTTCAGGAAGTGTATGCTTGCAGGATGATCAACTTGTGGGAACCAGTCATCTAAATTTGGGCGCGCTTCCTTTGTAGGGACAGATTCACAAAATTATTACTAGGAAAGACCACGGATGTTTCCGGCGGCAACCTGAAAGACATTTAGGGAAACGGACCTAGTACAGGTTAGTAGGGAACTGTTGAACCCACTAGAGTCTAAATGACGCCTGTTTGGCATTAAGAGAGATCAAATCTGAAAAGAAAATATGTCCAACACTCTCACACCACCATGAGTACCCAGAATAGATACTACTATGCAGGATAGAGCTGCGATTTTAAACTCTTTACACAAAGTTGCCTCTGCAGGGTATTGACGATAGGGAGCGTATGCTTTCCTCACGGTTGTGAAGATTATCTATATTGACGGAGTCTAAAGTATTCCCACATTATAGCCATTTGCAGGCATTAAACCTCACAACACCTGCAATTCTGATACAGGATGCAGCACCTATTGGAAGAGAAAGGAAGTACTGGTGGAAAAAATACCCAGAGTCTTTAGTTGTTTACAGACATTCTTAGCAGAAATGCTTCCTCCTGAGCTAAATCCAATACCAGCCTCTGGCAATAAGTCTGCAGCAATAACAAAAGCTTCATTGAATTATTGTATTTCATTAAACCTTCTTTCTAATATAGAGTATTTAACCTGAATTCACCATTTATACCGACAGTGCTCACTGCACTATTTACATGAGAAAAAGCAATCATGAACACGCCGCATGTAGCCTACAGCCAGAAGGTGACAGGTTGCTACGATACGCACGCATCCTGCAAGACCTACTTCAAGAGAGGAAAACTCCTGTGTTTTCCCTCACACAGGCTGACCTGCTTCAAATATTCACTCTGTTTCTTCTGCAGTCTGTTAACCTTTCTTTTAAATAGACAGAAAAAGACAAGTGAGAGGGGTGGTTGGAACTAGAAAGGGATGGATGTGTCACTTGCCTCCATTTGCCCCCGAGCCACACAAAATCCACTACCTTCTTCCTCCTCTTTACCCTTTATCCTCTTCTTCTTTACGTTTTCTTAAAATAAAACCAGGATAAAGGGTCTGTGGGTGTTCAACAAGTGGAACTTTATGTTGTGCAGATTAATGTAGCACTGTAGCTATTTCAAGGGAGTAATTTCGTCTAAGTAAAACTCATCAGCTTACAGTGCAGCCCTGGATGAGCTAAGGTATCATTCCTCAACAGAGAGAACCTAAAATCAGGCCCATTTCATCCTACCAATATTTCATGTTGTTGCAGTTTACCGTCCTTCTTAAACTCATCTAGAATTGATTGAGAATGTCTAAGAGCAACCATTCGATGTTTATTCAGAGCTGTAATCAAGTCAAGAGGTATGACTAACTGTGTTTCCATTATAAATCCCATTAAGAGACATTTCACACCATCGTCCTCCTGCCACTTCCTGTCATCTTCTTTGTCGTTTCTGTCAGTAGTAACATCCGGTTGTTGATCATGTGATGAGAAACAGGAATTTTCATTGTAGTTTTACGAAATACACTAATTGTGTTACAGTGACAGCAGTTCATTGCTTCGTTAGACTGGACAATAGTTGCTTTAATCTCAGGGTCTGAAGTACTGCTTCTCCACAGACCAGACATGCAAAGTTCAGGACGACCTGAACTCTACCTGGGCCACCATCTTAACAGGAAGTAGACTAAGATATCTCGGACAGAAACGCATCACGGCCCAATTCAATCCAAAAACTCCAGACTTAAATCAAACTGAGATGTTGTAAAGAAGAGCAAGCCCAAATTGAATAATTGTCTGTAAGTCTTATCTTGTATTGTTGATCAGCTAAACTAATCAACTACTGCTTTTTTCTAGACAGAGAGGTGCTTCAAAAAGTTTCGTGTTTCGTATTTTTAGGTTTTTCCAAAGGAACCTTTAATCTGCAGTAGTTGTCACAATTTCCAGGTTTATCAACACACAATTACTTTGACAGAGACGCTATGTGAGTGAATCAAATCTGTTATTTGTTGTTCTTGATTTAAAAAAAAAAAAAAAAACATTGACAGAGCATGTTAAGTTCTTAATTAAACCCTTTGTGAACTTTAGACGCGGATCAAAGAGAAAGATAAAGAGGCAGGAGGATTCTGCAATGAATTATGTCTTTGCCATAAGTCTTGATTTTGTGAGTTGAGTATATTTTTTCTTTATGCTCCCTTTACCAACATGAGAAATGCATAGAATTGTAGTTCTCTGGTGCTCCACAGATCTGTAAACCTTTTCATCATGACAATAACAAGGCCTTTATCTTCCCCAAATTAGGACGTTGAAAGACTGAAAAGTAAAGAGTTTCCTGCTACCAAGTAAGCTGGCATACGAGCTCCTGCTGTGCCTCGTGCTCCGGATCAGTCCATCAACTTCCTGTTTCTGTCTGGAAGCAGGTTTGTAGCTTCAAGTCTTCCACTAATTGCATTTATTAGCACTTCGTTAACTCTCACATTCCCCCTTTAAAACATTTTTGCAAGCCCACAAAGGCAGGGGGCTCTCTGCTTTGCTGTGTTCACGAGCTACTCTTAGCTGCTGAATGCAGCCAAGCAATTATTTGAAAATAAAAATCTCCATTGATGAACGTTCTCTATTTTCTTCTGCTACAATGGCAAATAAAAGCAGGAATTGTAAGAGAAAGCCACAGCAGGTCATGTTGTCCTAATAAATGCAAAAGACGCCCACGCAGGGTTAACGAAGGTCCTGCGGCAGTCGACTGCCAAACAAAGCGCTACTTTTTAATGTGCAACAGGAAAAAAGCTTTTGTGGGAGTCGTTACAGAAAACCATTCATGTTCCAGGTGAACAAAGGCTTTGCTGACCGCTTCAGAGCTGTTGGTGGCTCAGACTGCTGTCCAAGATGGAAGACGCTAGCTGTAAGAAACACCAAACACTTTATGTTCTTTTAGTTTGGTCAACCATGGACAAGTGTTCCCGGTCTATTCTCCCATGATGCTTTGTTGTAACCCTCTTGTTTTGGATGGCCAAAGTGCTTCTTCCTTTTTCCCCCTCCACTGGTGCAGAGGTCGTATTAAATCAAAAACCAAAGCAAATTTTATTTGATCCTGACAACCCTGAATGGCACACTGCTGGGATTTAAAAAAAAATAAATAAATAAAGACACCAGCATTTACTAAGGGGAAAAAACAACTTTCCCATTGTTGTGCCACAATAACAACTGATTGTGTTTCAGAACATTGAGCTATGCGGGCATCCTGCAGGACGAACTATTGCAATATTAATCCATAACCGTGGGGAATTGTCTCACAGTCCCGTCTGAGTCTGGACTCTGCAGCCAAGCCAGGCCATTAAACAAACCACTGCTCTCCAGTCTGCTCACGTCGGGCCCCACAGCAGATTGCCCTGCCTGCTCTGACACAGCCCCGCTATTGGCTCGGTGCACATCGGGTAAGGCTTAGACATCATCGGCTTCCTGAAAACATTAAGGCTTTTTTTTTTTTTCTTTATGCTGCTCAGACAGCCCAGCTATAGACTCTTTTGTGCCGAAAAGAAAAGACTGACAAACGGATGGTGGAAAAACTTTAAATTCTTCTTATTCCGACCGAGGCAGGGAATTTCATTTTGGGATGCTGGGATTCGTATGCGCCGAACGTTTTATCCTGTATTCATACGAAGGAGCAGAAAATCACATTTTTAGCCTCAAATGACCCAGAACTAATAGTTTTTTGGTTTCTTTTTTGGAGTGTAGACGTTATCTGGTGTCCATTTGAGGGGGAAAAAAATCAACTTGCATTTTTTTTTAATATGTATTTTTTTGCTTTGGAATAACATGTTCCAGTTGTGACCTGAAAATCCTATTCTGTTGCTCCACAGCTTTGTCAACAGCTTAATCATCTTTTGTTTTTTTTCCAAAGTCAGATGCATTTGGGAACTTATTCAATAAAGACACAAAATCCTACAAGTGCTGCTTTTTGATTTAAAGTGTTGAGTCGTGACCAGTTTCAAAAAACAACTCGTTCTACCCAAGGACTCCTGACTCACTCCAATTTTTTATTTTTTTTTTTTTTATATACAGAAAGATCATTTTTGTCTAGCTGTTTGGCAGAGATCAAACAACATCCATCACTTGCACCTTAATATTAAGATGTTTTATGAACAAAACATTTTAACAAAAGTGTCGGTTTTTCAGAAAGTAAAAGTAAATTAACTGTATGCCAGTGTAGGATAATAATTTTATAAATCATGATTCTTATTATCTCTGGTACCAAGGGCATTTGTCCCTATAAAAGGACATTTAAAATAAAAAAGATCTTTGTCCAAAAGTCATTTCTGGTATCTATCCAGTCACACATGAAAAGGCTTTTTCAGACTAACTGCATAATGAGTTGCTGAAGCCAATTCAGAAAATGGGCTCAAACATAATCATCATTAAAATGATGCTGAATGCTCACACCCCAACGGTTAAATGTGACAGAGACTGTCACTGCTGCTGCAAAAAAAAGCTCCTCTTTTTGCCATCTAATTCATCAATATTTAGTGGTCTTTATAGTTATTTTACACATCACTTAGCGCTAATGTCCTAAGCTAGCATATTTGAGATGAGAAAATTTAAAGTTTGACACTGCTATTGTCAATAAAGTCCCTTTTTGTTTGCATCTAAAAAGGGATACAAAACAAACAATGACCAGAACAAAGCTAGTTTGTGAACTAGCTAGCTAGCTCACCAAATATATCCATTTTAGCTAGCTCATAAACGAGCTAGCTAAAGTGGATATATTTGGCAAGCAAACGATTAAAATTCAAAAACCTTGAGTAAAAATGACCCCGTTTCTGGATATTGTTATAAAGCAAAAATTAAAAACAAAACGGCAACATTAAACAGCAACACTATCTAGTTGCTTTTTATATTTTTTTCACACACAAAAAACACTTAGTATTATAGTAATAAAACATCATATATGTAATATAATCTGGAACAATTCTGTTTTTATAGCTACATTTGAGGAGTAACAAAATAAATTTAACGTTTGAGTGCTTATTGCTCAGAACATTGTATCTTTATGCCATTTTATTCTTACAGTGCAACAAACCTAGCGAGCCGATGTTCACACTGTTGCCATCTTATTGGCATCGTCTGCAAAGGGGAAGTGTTTTCAAAACAAACAAAAAAAACAACAACAAATGTAGCAACATTTTATGATGAAATTGAAGAATTTTGGAAGCAGCTGAGCACAATCTCTATACAGACCTCATGCAGTCAGATCTGCTCCCTCTGCATCCAGATGGCTAACAAATGACATGTTGCTGCTACTGGTTGTTCCTGACTTCTCTTTTGGAAATACAGGTACTTCCTGTACTTCTAGGTTGCTGATGTCAATGAATTTTAATTACTAATTTCAATAATATGGTAATTAGGCATGATTTAGCCCCATTTTGAACCATAATGAGCTAAGACTCGCAAATGTGTCTTTGTTGCCCATGTTTATTTGGGGAAAAGCATGCAGGCCAAAAGCTAATCAAATAGAAAGTACATTCTGAAAAAAATGCCACATTTTAACATTCTAGTTGTCCTCCACACCCACCACCTTGCTGTCAAAAGAAGAGCCGCTTTGCTTTTAAAAAGTGGCATCTGTGTTTTCTGCAGCTGAAGAAGCAAAACGTCTCCACGGATAAGAGTGAGACGGAGGCATTTGTGGCTGTGCGCAAGCTAACCCTGCTGGAGACGCTGTTCTGCTTCAAGAAATCAACCGGAAAAGACAGACGGATTAGACTGAATGTCTCCATACAGTAAGGAGAAGCAAATTAAGCTGCAAATAGTCCCATGTTGTCTTTTCGCCTCACATTTCCTTCATTAAAAATGACTGGTGTTAACAAAAAGGTTTTTGTCAAAGCCACAGGAAATTGCTAGGTGTCTTCAGAATGGTGTTCATATTTAGTTTTGCGTGACTCACTGTCGTGTTAATAGCACAAAGTTAAAGCTCCACATAGATCCATCTGAGTCACATCAGTCAGGTTAATACCAGCGAAGACTTTCTGTAAATGACCGGAGGCTGGCATTGTGGCAGAATTTGGGGCAGCACACATTAACCTGATCCCACCAAGAAAAACAGGCATGAGTAAAAGCTCTTAACCCCAGCAGTTCCGGTGCTGCAGGATGTTAAGTGAATGTCCTTAAAGTCGGTGACTCAACTTCACTTGCTTTCACAGGTCACCCCCCCCCCAAAAAATAAAACTCTGCTCTAATCTTCCTGGAGACTATTACTGATGACACATGCTTGCCTTGGAAAGGCATCATCGCTGATGAAACCGTTTATGCCTTTTTTTTTTTCCTTCATAGGAAATTACTTCAAAAATGACCCTAATCGCTGAGCTGTCACCTGGAAAGTTAAAAATCCTATTTTTAGGATCAGTGAGTTGAATAAACATGAAATCAGAGGAAGCGTAGAGTTGACGGATGCTATTAAAAGCAAACTATTTTCTGCAACGTCTCTTTGGTTCATCGGGGTTGCTGCGAGAGAGTGAGCGAAAGCAGCACTGAAAGCAGAAAACAGTCTTTTAAAACAGCTTCTGTCTGTTGCATGTCATGAAAATGTCCAGAACTAGCTAAGATGTTGTCAGTAGCATGTTGGCCTCTTGTAAGGTATTCCATCTACTGTTTAAAACAATGCTTAAGCTAAAATGAGCAAAAATGCTATGATTAGCTAAAATGCTGTCAGTAGCATGTTGACTAATTGACTTAAACCAAGCACGAGGCACCAAAAACGTAAAAGCTAGCTTGCCCAGTTTAGTTGGTACTTTGGGGACAACAAACTGCAGAACATTCATAGATATAAGATCATAACTTTCATGTTTTCTTGTTAGAAGACAGGATTCATGTGGAATGGATGCTAAATATGTTGCAAAAGACATCGTGAACTCGTCAACGGATTACAGACACATATGTCACGACACTGCCGCAGCACTGAACATGAATAATTAATGTCCATTCAAGGCAAAAAGGAAAAGAATCGAGACAGTAGGATAAGATTTCCAAGAGCCAAGGATTGAAAATATGGCCCATACATCCGACTGGTGCATCTCTCGTATAAAGCAAGTAGCCATCTCCCAGTCATTACATGTAGATTTTGGCACATCTTCTTACTGTACTGAGGGAGATATTTGATAGTGTTTTTATATGTGTAATTATGGAGAAAGAAATTAAAAAGAACTCTGCCTTCTGTTCACACACTCCCCAAAAAGCCTGGCTGATCCACTCTAGGGTCAAGTAAACAAAAGCTTTATTGAAAGGAACAATTTCTGAGCCCACGCACTACACACACACACACACACACACACACGCATTATAAGAAAAGGCGAGAAAGAATAAAGTTCTTCAACAGGCAAATGCTAGAAGTGTTGCCCGCATCCTCCATCAAGAACATTCCTCTAGTGCCCGATGTCTATCCAAATGGCTCAGTGACGCCGCTAAGGTGTCCGTGTCTTTTGCCCAAGGGAAAATATCCATTATCCTCCGCGCCTCCTTGTTTTTCTTGCCTCGCGGGGAAATAAACGCTCAACGATCCGGGGCTTTCACCTCTACTCTGATAAAGGTTATCTTGGCAATTTAGTGCCAGCGATATCGCATTATGGAGAGAGTTATGAGGCGGAAATCAAATTTTGCTCCCAGTGACTCTGAGGAGAACGGGGTGGGGGATGAAAGGTGTAGGGGAGTGCACAGTAATGATATAGTGGGAAATGGGGTGTGTGTGTTGTGCACAAGTGTTGGCCTGCATGTCTTCTATTTTACTCTGTCTAGACTGGAGAATAGTGAACCATACAGCTCATATATTTAAGAGTTTGTAGCCAAGATGTTTGAAGGATTTGTTGAATCTTGCTAATAAGTCCCAGGGGTGCAAGAAGGGATTTGCGGGTTGTGATCTGCCAACTGTTTTGGTGAGCAGCAAGCTGCAGAAGGTAGAATCATTTCTTTATTTAAGATCCAAAGCAAGAGGTGTACAACCCTAACATCACCCCTAATTGTAAATTCAGATCTGTGCCACAACTTGACTCAATACATTGAAGTAAATCAAAAAGCAGTTTTAGTGGAGTAGAGTGTTTTAAAACTTTTTTCTTCTAAACTCCCAGGGAGGAAAAAAAAAGCACATTCCTCCGCCTTACGACTTTACTATGGCAGCTGTTACTGTATGGACAAGCAGACACCCGAGTGAAGCTGATAACTTGTTATAACGTGGTGTGAGGAGTGACACCTCCTTCCTTTGCACAGGAAATTAGAGAAACATTACTTTAGGGGGCAATCGAGAGAGAGAGCCTGCAAAGCTCACCGCCACATCACACCTTCCGTGTTTGCCGAGATACATTATCACATTATTATATTCACAGTTTACCCTGCTCCCTGGAGAGCAAAGAATTGCTCCGTAGCCAGGCTCTTTGTGCCAAAAAAAAGGTTGCCATGACGATGAGATTTCACTCCTTTCCTCCCCCCCACCACCATCTATCCTTCAGGTTCAGCACATTCGACTCTTTCTACTCCTTCATGTGCAATTATGACGAAACGACCATTGTGGCACGTTTGCCCAAGGATATCATTAGATCTGCAGCTATAAATTACAAGAAACTGTTCTTCAGACTATAAAATAGGATTATACAAAAGCAAATGCGTGACTCCGCCACCCCGAGGTAAACACTAAGAGCTCGGATTTCCACGGGAAATTGTTTATGTGACGGCATTTCCCCCCCCCCTCCCGTTTTCTTGGAATAAATATGTATTTTTAGGAAAGCGAGGCAACGTTTTTCTTAATGCATTGTACACCCAGAATGCAGTGCCATGAGGAATCATGTAATAGACGGAGAGCGAAAGAGAGAGAAAGAGGGGACAAAACTGCCTCTGTTTGAATGAAGCAAACAAACTGAGCTGATGAAATTCCTTTTTGTTTCACGTCAGAGCAGATTTCATCAAAACCATGATGTCTGCTTCTACCAGCGTCTCAGTTCTGCCCTATAAAGGAAGCACACTGACGCCTCAATAGCAGATAATTGTACAGACAAAACACGCTCAAACACAGCAGCAAACAAACCCTCTTCTCCACTCCTCAGGGACCTGATGATATCTTCTTTTCTCTATACTCCCGATCTGCTGCATCTATAAACACCATTATTTCTCTTCCTTGCTTCAGCGGGTATTTGTAGCCAACTGGTTCCGTCTGTCTGATGGAAAGCTATGCCGAGTTCGAATCTGTTGACTGTTTCTTCCCGTCAGAGGAGAGGGAGAAACTCTCCAGTGTGTCAAAATGCTACATAAATCCTCAGGACAAGGTACTGGAGATTTAAGCAAAGTTTCGTATCAATCCATTTCCCATTAGCTGTGTACTTTCTTAGTTTCACTGTGCCAGAGAAAGTACTTTGCCATTTTTCTTTGGATGGGGTCATTGACGGATATATTGTTGTGGCTAATTTTGTACACTGTGCTCTTTGCTTGTCTTTTCCGTAGAGAGTTTGGCTGTCTCTCTTTCTTGGCCTGGGTCACTGGCAAAGTCACAAGTGCCACAAACTTTGTGTACCATACTTTGTTTTCCTTTCCTATAGGAAGCACTTCTGACCCTCTAGTTTTGTACTTTCCTGTGTCTGTTTCCTTGACAGAACCATTTCCTGAGCTATCGCTGTTAATAACCTTCCATATTGTTCTCTGTGTTCTTTGCTTTCCTACAGAAAGTACCTCTGGCTCAGAGGTTTCCGTGTTCAGTTGTGTTTCCTGGACAAAACCTTTGATGGCCCTGTCGCTTCCGTCTCTTGTCTTTGTGCAGCCTGCTTCTTGTCCTCTCATTCGCCTTTGGTTTCGTATCCATAGGTTGGTGCTACTGGAACTGACACACTGCCAGAAGGGAAAACTTTATCTACAGGGATGGATGAAATCAGCTCTTGTTTAGATATATTTGTTTTTAATCAATGTGCATTACAAAAGCAACTTAATTTGACATTGCAACTTCAATTGCAATGGATGTCATACGTTGTCTATTTGCCTTGACAAGATTTTTGAAGTGTATTGGAGCAACATGGTTAAATAGAATCAAAAGAAATACATCCCAAAGAAATGGTCTGAGCATATGCCATTCATATTTTTAGTCAGTGAGTTTATTTTGTCCTTATGGAAAGCCTTTGCTGCATATCACAGACTAGACAGGCAAATCTGACCTTCGACATGACGCATATGCGAAGTGCTTCAGGAAAGTTGGGACTTGTGCGTCTTTCTAAGAGAGTCCATTTTAATGTTCTGGCAGACGATCAGACATGAATTTATGTACTACATCACAACAGTGACCCCAGCTGGACAACCTCAATTCTGGGATATAAAAGAATAGATATACCTTTCTGTTTTGTTATTGGTATTCCTGCTTCACAACACAACACCTCCCGCCGTGATCATACCGCCGACTTTTTCCATCACTTCACCGAGAGACAAAAACCCACAGGCTTCCGCCGCAGACACTTTTCTCTCTGGCTCGGCACTATGGCAGAGTTGGACGGATTAGATGTAGTATTTCAGTGTCAGAGGGAGCATCTGCACTGTCTGTGGCCGGCTTTATTCCTTGCCTGGCTCTTACTTTGTTCTTTTCTCCACTCCAGCCGGTCCCGTTGAGCTCGCTCTCACTCGAGAGCTTTCATGGGAATCGAGTACAGAGCGCCGAAGTGTGCAGGGTGAATACAATATGTTTCTCCCTCCGTATGCTCTCACAAAGACTGGAGAGGCTTTCTTTTGTGGTGTCGAAGCACAAGCAAACTTCCACACGAACAGCGACACCGTGCTTTTCATGCGCTGTGAATGCAGCTACGTGAGCTGTGTGCCTCCTGAGGCTTTCGCTACATCTCAGTTAATGCAGATCTGGGACACTTTTCAGAGCATAGATGTTTTTTTTCCCCTTCTGCCAAGGCTGAATATATTTCTACAGATACAGGCTTAGCTTCCTCTTGGGTAGTATTGTTCAAAACCTGAATTTATTTTCTTTAAAGAAAGAGGGATTTAGCACACTTTGCATACCCTACGGCTAATGAGCTTAATAAATATGGTTAACTGTAGTCCAGGAAGCAAATGTTAAGGAGCCCATGGGTCTACGTAGACAATTGTTGTGTGTGTGTGTGTGTGTGTGTGCGTGTGTGTGTGTGTGTTTGGGGGCAAGATGTGTAATTTTTCATTTTGCTGAAGGGACTATCTTTGGAGGAGGAGTAGTCTTTGCTTCACATAGGATTTCAAGTGCCAAAAGGAAATTGAGTCAATGTGTAATAAATATCCAGAAATCCCTGCAGGAAAAAAAAGTAGAAACCAGTAAATTCAGTTTATAACAGGATCAAACACGCCGGTGGCAAACAGAATAATAAATAGGGGAAAATGAATTAAGATCACTGGAATAAGGGGAAAAAAAGAAAATAAATTACATGTGCCTACTTCAAATTAGATTAATTCCCAATATGAAGGCTGATTCATTAATTTCGAAAGTCATAAATAGTAATGCCCAACTTAATCGTGTAAATGCATAAAATATTTATTGATGGCAGTTCTATTCACAATGTCTTTCAGACGGTCTTTCAGGCACCCTGAGAACAAAAGCTAAAGCACAAGAACTCACAAAAGTTACAAAAATGCAGGAATCTGGACTAGTTGAGTTCAGTTTAGCAATGTGGCTACAAACAAGGATTAACTTATCAAAGTTGTCGCCAAAGATGCATCATTATCTTTTTTCTTTTGCTCATTCTCTTTGAACCAGTTATGTTAGCCATTAGTTAGCCACTTATGCTAGCATTTAGTTAAATAGGTAAGCTAACCATTAGCTAGCAAGTTGTTCCAGCATTTATTTAACCTGTTAATTTACCCATTAGTTAACCAGCTATGCTAGTATTTAACTCTCTAAATTAACAATTTGTTAGCCTGCTATGCTAGCCGGGCATGTTAGCTACTTCTGCTAAACAGCTAAGTTCACCATTAGTTAGCCAGTTGTCCTAGCATTTATTTAATTAATTCATCCATTAGTTTGTCAGGAATGCTAGTATTTAGTTAATTACTTAAGCAGCTATGCTAGTCGGGCTTATTAGCTACTTCACCTTACTAGTTATGTCAGATACGAGTCTGCCAGTTATAATATCCATTTCAGACCACAAGCCTTCTCATTAAAATGTTGCTAGAGTCTTCACCTCAGCAGAGCTTTCTTTAGAAGTGAGTCTAATGTTAAATTAGTTTTAATTAAGCAGCGGGGCAATTAAAGAAATTAAATAAACGAGGGGTTCTCAGTTCAGTCCAATATTTGTGTGGACTCTTTCGCACCAACGGCCACTGAAGGATCACAAAGCAGCAGTGCAGCGGTTCGAGCTCCATCAGACTGCCATGCGAGAGCCAGAGAGGTGATGGACCTGTAGACCCTTTCCTTTTACAAAGCTATTTCTAACAGTTCGCACAGTCGCTGTCTGACAATCCAGACACAGTTCATCTCCCGCAGCAGCAGGGGGTTTAAGTTTCATTTCAATTTTCTCTCCTTTTTATATGCCCAGGTTTCTACCAGGCTCAGCAGGGGTGAGATTCACTGTTCAGGGATTCTGCGGGGAGGAGAAGGAAGGCCATTGCTCATGGCGCGGTGGCACAGGCTTTTTGGAAGTGCTGTAACTCAACCCTCATTAACGACTCCACTCCCAGACCTGGCTGGCTCCACAGCGAACGGACATTTATCTTGCTTAGGTCCGAGAGCATTTGATGAATTTTAAGGCCTCTAAAAGAGCAATTCAGATTAAATTTAATTAAGCCGCATGTGAGCGAGGATTGTTTTTCTATTTGAGCACACCAATGTTTGCTAGCATGTCGTTAATGTTGTAATTCTGGTCATTTTGGTTCCGTTTTTTTGTTTGAAAAGTCTCCAGATAAGTCAAACTTCAGCTTGAACTGCAGTGCCCAGCGATGAATATTTATACCGCTTGAAACTTTTTCACATGGCAGCAAGGAACTTCAGTGTGTTTTATTATGATACTGCATGATACCAACACAAAGTGCAGCATATTTAAGTCGAAGTAAAATGGTACAAGATTTTTTAATTTGACCAATAACAAGCTGAACGGTGGGAGATTAATTGGTATTCAGTCCGGTTTACTCTGATACTCCAAAATAAAGTCAAGTCCTGTTGATGCAGTATGGCAACTTATTGGTAAGTGAACTATTTAGGGGGCTAAACATGAATAGTTCAAATGGAAAGTGATTAGTTTTTTATGTTTTTTTAAGTGAAAAAATTTGAATACTTGTGCAAGAGAGACACTTTTAAGGTTTGACATTTGCCTCCGATTTGACAAAACTCCTTCTGAAAGTGCTGAACCGACTAAATTTGCTTCTTTTCTTCAAAGTAAGGAGGTAATTGAAGGTGGTCTGTTCTTCTGGGTATAAGCCAGAATCCTACCCAGATGTTCCCCTAATCAGCACGGTTTTACAGTGAGTGTGAATGGGAGAACACTTATTCATCACACCAAAATCTTTTTTCTTTTTGGCTCATACTTAACGCTCCGCTGTACAGCTCATCAACACAGCTGCATCCGCAAAGAGGCTTTCCAAATATCTCGCCGCACCACAGATGTGAAAACCCGCCGCTTTTGCTCACAGGTAAGAAGAAGTATGTCTTGCAAAGAAATTTGCAGATTTTATTTTTAAAGTCAGCCCATTCAGCAATTATCTCCAACACCTTCTCTTTTTTTTCACTGCTTTATCAGGGTCATTAGAGGCCAAGAGATTATCCCAGCAGCCATAGGGTGAGAGGAACACAACGCCATCCTATACCTCAGAGTTGTGCGGCAATATTTAATTAGCTGATAAGAAAAGTTTTACTGATAAGACTTGGAAGGAGCTTTATGAAGGCTAAAAAAAGAAATACAAAAACTGTATTTTCAGGTTTTTTAAGTTCTGTTTCTTCCCCATAAAACCACAAAGAACGCCGAGATATTAATGCACATGTTTATTAAAAGATGCAAAATTGCTAAATTTTATATATATATATATTGCTAAAAATGTAGCATTCACACACATTTTGTAGCTACAGCAGCTTTTGCAACAACCACATCCTCATATGAGGAACCACAGCAAGTGGTTCTATGAAGTATTGACCAAGACAAATCCTCTGATTCTGAATCCGAAATGTGAAAACCATGGATCTTTTTTCTTAACCCTTCCAAATCAAAATCTGTGGAGGATGCTGTATGTGCTCTGGGGGGTGATGGAGGCCTTTCATGCCTCGGAGGCGTTTGGCAGGCCTTTGCTGTTAAAAAAACAACAAACAAACAACAACAAAAAAAACATAGCAGCACTTTAAAGCTGAATGAACTGCGGGTAGGAGAAAAGTCTTGAAAGCTTTCTGACCCAGATCCAAGTTAATTTACCAAGTAATACTTAGAGCTGATTAAAGTGACCTCTGCCTGCAGTGTGGCACCCAGAACTTCATAATTATTCTGTCTGGGATTGATCAGACACTCTATTACTAAAACAGAGAAGAGGAGGGAGAGGATGTCAAAGGTCATTTTTCATTAATGATTTGCTCTTTTGGCTCACATATACTGAACACAAGATGATCGGTCTTTGAAATAGTTTCAGATCACACTTCCTTGAATCAAACGACGATGTTTGGATTTCCTTTTAAGATGAGAAAATGTCTTCCCCAATCGACATTCCTTTCTCGCGTCAGTTTTTAATGTGGATCCACATGGCCGTTTTATTGTTTCTGTTCAGTTATTTAAACAAATCTATAAAACCAAACTGCAGATTGAAAGAATTTGGCATTTTATAGACAATAGAATGGCTCGTCTTACACTAATCTAAATGTGCTCTCAAGAGTCAAATTATTTTTTTTCATGAGTAACGCTGCAGTGTTCCGGATTGTCCACGCGGTGGTGCTGTTCTACAACCATTTACATCAGTTGCAACCAAGTTTGGTTTATTAATTAGTTGCATCGACACTTATTGAATTCCTTTGCCAGTGATTTGCTGCAGCCTGCCAAAGAACTGTGAAAAGGTTGGAAATCTTTCACAAAATTAAGCAAGATTAACTCCGAGTCCTACGGAGGGACTTCTTAAGAGTTACAGGGACAAAACAAGAGGATTCACGAAAACATACACAAAAATGTTCATTAAAGTAGGACTTTGAAGTAGTTTTAAAAAAAGCTATGACCTTTATTAAATGCTTCAGATCAAACAAATTTTACTTTCAGACAAAAAGATAACTTTATGTACATATAAATAGCTTTCGGGTTATTTAACATTCTAACAAAAAGCGCTATTTAAGCCACGCTGAATAACTGATGAATTCTGCTCTCTACCACAAAATCCCAAAGGAGGAATGTTGACTTAGCATTTTACCTACCGGATCAGAGCTGTTGAAAACCACTGCCTGTAAAAATCAAACAGCGGCGTCGTTATTCATTCGCCGCCAAACGTACAACCAGGTGTTTCACAAGCTTTTTGTGTACATCGTTTCCATCATCTCGAGGACTTTAACATGGAGGCGATACACTTTTTGAATCCTGTTTGGTGTCTATTGCATGTCTGGTGTCTTTTATAAAAGGTGTAGTGGCGCTACATAAATACCAGGTGGCGTTTTTATTGGCGCTTTTTATTTATGTCCATAATAATGGTGCCATCGGTTTTTACAATCCAGCTGCAGCTTAATAAACATCTGCAGGCATTTATAAAGTCTGTAGCACTAAATAAACAGCAGGTAATACTTTTAACATTGTTTATGTAATACCAGATAGTGCTGGATAGAATGTGATTAATGACCAAGATGGTTGTCCATATTTAACCCACACCTGGTGACGCTAAGCGTTTTGAACGCCGAGTGGCGCTAACTACACGTCAGGTTGCACTTATTAGGCATGGATTTGGCGCTAAATAACCGTAAAGTGGCGCTGGTAAAGGCATGATTAATGTCCAAAATGACTTGCCATAAATTTCGCTCGTAGGGTTTATTGCTCAGAGTATAAACTAATATAAACAGAGGTCCTGTTACTATCTAAAAACTTTTTTTTTTTTTCCCACAGCAGCATAAAAGAGATGTAACGTGGCAAGTTGAAAAGTGGGTCAGGAGCGATAAGACGTCTCGATACTTTCTTGAGGATCACGCAGGACTCGTGTTTCCTCAACAGTCGGCCGGCAGCGGGTATAATTGATCAGACTGAGTGTGAATGGCTGCTCCTCAAGCGGCCAATGGCTGAGCACCGGATGCGAGATATCCGCTGCAACAACAAGCACTCTGTTCCCCCCTCCTCTCTCTTCAGCTTTGACGCCATGTACGGCCCAAATCCCGACCTCCTCTCCGGAAAGCAAGAGAGAGAGAGAGAGAGCGAAAAAAAAAAAAAAAAACATGAGAAAAAAATAGCTTGTAACCCCTCATAGTGTGTCGGATAAAACACGCCGAGAAAACCACTTGTGAACTGGAGTTTTGGTCGCTTTTTCTTCTGCTCTTACTTTTTTTTTTATATCCCCTTTCTTAAAGGAGTCTGTTAAGATTTACTCCGCCTGATGTTTTTAATGCCTCGTGCTCTTACGCAGAACATGGGATTTACGTCCTAACGCAGCACGTTGGGGAAAAATAAGCGACGCTTGGAAACTTTCTCAATGGATTTTGCAGACTGCTTTCCCGGCTGAGCTGCAGGAGTAAGGAAGAAACTGGGACTTATTTTACCTGAGCTGAAGCTAAAAGTGACGAAAACACGGTGAGTGTGAGCCTCTTATGGCACGCGCACGGACGTGTAGCTTTGTTTTTGTTTTTTACCAACACGCATTTCTTTTGTGGAATAATATGCCGTTTTCTTTAAGTCAGAAGTGCTTTGAAAACTTAATTTGCCGTTTTAATTTAAAAGATAAGATTTCTTTATTAAAAAGTTGCAGATTTTTCACTTAAATTTGTGGTATTTTATGTGACTGACCCATATAAAGTATTGTATAAATCCCTAAAAAGGAAAATATCTCGGGTTTTAAGTGTGAGCTGCAATTCAGTCCCCCTAAGTTCTCTTTAAATATTTGGAGAATGTTTCTCCAATTCTTCTTTTCAGATTTGCTCAAACTCTCTTAGATTGGACAAGCGGCATTTGTAAACAGTCATTTGCAAGTGTTAGGTTTGCATCTGAGTCATTATAACTGGAATATACTTTGATAATAATCATTCCTGAGCTGGAAGGTGAACCTTTGCCCCAGTCTCAAGTAATTTGCAGCCTCCTTCAGGATTTCACATAGGATTGTCCTGTCATCCACCTTCCCATCAACTATGACCACTTTCAGAGTTCCTGCTGGGCAAAAGCATCCCCACAGCACCATTCTGCTACCACTGTGGCGTGTGCAATGTGATGTACAGTATTGGGTGTTTCACATGAAATGCGATTCAGAAGATCGCATTATTCCGCATTTTTGCTGTGTTCCCCTCGTGGGTTATAGCATTTCTAACTTTAATGGAGCTTTAAACTGCTTAACAGCTTTCTTCCTGATTTGTCCGATTGTTCACTAATGTTCGCCAACACATCAGTGAGGCCTTCACAGAGCCGCTGGATTTATACCAAAATGAAATCATGCACAGTTGGACTCTATTTACTAGTGATTTCTGAACGCAAATGCCTGCATTGGCATTCTATATATCCAAATCGCATGTTATTCGTAGATCATTTTAAAAGAAAAATCTACCTTTCTCTCCATTGAGCGTTTATGGACATGTTTGTATGCTCCTACTTTACACCACCACCACCCCCTGCTTTCCGTCCCACCCACTGTGGTCAACATGGCCTGCACTCCAGCCCCCAGAAGTAGATGAGGGGGCCAACACTCTGA
Organism: Poecilia latipinna; assembly: GCF_001443285.1. NCBI lineage: Eukaryota > Metazoa > Chordata > Actinopteri > Cyprinodontiformes > Poeciliidae > Poecilia > Poecilia latipinna. The sequence continues at coordinate 359,132 of NW_015112810.1, read as the reverse complement.
CAGCCGTCAGCCTGAACATGCCTGCAAACCCCCAGTTGCTGGTTGCTTTGCACCTTTGCAACTTTGTGCTCTGTATGTTTGCCCCCAGACTTTTGTGGGGACTTACAAAAGTCGGGGGCCCCCACAAAAACAAAAAAAAAAAAAAAAATATATATATATATATATATATATATATATATATATATATATATATATATATATATAATATCTTGGTACATGGGAAGGGCTGCACAATATAACAGATATCTGGATGTTATCACACAAACTAAGTTTGACAGTATTTATGAGAAGATGTAAATAAAAAAACACTACAAACTGTTTTTTTTTAAAGCTATAAAGCTACAAATATTCCTATTGTTGCCAAATTACTAACATAGATTTTTATAATATTACTATTTTAGGTAGTAATTAGTACTTGTAGGTAGTGCTGATGTACTCTTTTTAAACTAAGATTAACAAGCTCACAACTAGTTAATAGTGCATTAGTTGATGCGTAGCTACACTGCAGTCAGCGTTAGCTTAACAGCAGTGACAGGTGGTGATTTTGTTGGTTTCCACATCATAAAATCATAAATAATTGTCTGTGCCTTAACTGAATGAAACAAAAATATGTTTTTTTTTTATCTTTATATGATCAAAAACTGAGATTAAATTTAAAATGGAAATGCTATAAAATGTAAAACCTTTGCACTCTAAATGAGCTATTCTTAGAGGTTTTGTCACTGTAACTCATTACATTACCCAACTTCCCGATGAAATAAGCTTATATGCAGCAATACGTGCGTGGGCACAAAAAGGAAGTTGACCAGGATTGCACATGTTGCCTGGCTGCAACAAAAAGGATCAAACAATAGAAAACAACAAATTAATCGGAGCTCTGGTGGATGTTTCCTCCCACTGGTCGAGGCCTACCAAGACCTAAACCAGTTTTGCCCTAGACCCTTTTTGTTGCAGAGTTGTTTTTTATCTCGTCACTCATCTGTTTGACAGCATTGCAATGCAAAAATGGGGTCGAGAAAAGGGATGGTTGTCATGCATCTAATCAAAGTACCTCATATTTTATTATTTTATTCAAAATGAGTTGTTCAGTGTGCCGATACGACTCTCTACCCCGGTTTTCTTGCTGACATGCAATATTTTGTGTGCCTTCCATGTGTCAGAATTCACTTCGGCTTTCTGTTGAGTCTTCTCTTTGACTTCTGTCTGTCTTTAGTATGGCTTCCTCCAACGCTCAATAAAATGTGTGAAAAACCTGAACTTTGATCACCACAAATTGCAGTCTTTGAGAGAGAGGAAAAATTGACACAGTTCAGCTTTAGATTAGAAATCAAATGGCTTTTCACTGGTGAAGCAAGATTAAAGGTGAGTGTTTTTAAGGCTTGATCAAAGAGAAGTACGAGAGTACAGGAAGGGATTTTTTTTTTCCTCTTTCTTTGGTAATGGTTATTCAAAGCTGTCATGGTTGAAGGAAAGCAGGAAGTTTTTAACAAACAGCCTTCAGGGAAGCATCTGCATTCAGATGAGATATTGCTTCTAAAACATAAAGCCTGGCTGTGGAACTTGCTATGGCCCCGAGCAAACAAACTTCCCTGTTTCTGAGCGCACACAAAGAGCCTCTGTAGCTTGTGGCTCTGGAGACTCCACTCTCGTGTCAGACTCTGAATCTGGTGGTCCAAACAGATGGTGCCTCGTGGCTTTTAGGTTGTTTGAACAACTATGTAATCAAACGGATCCATCTCTCCGACGAACACTGACCTGTGTGTGGGGCTCATTTTCATAGCAGTGCTTGTGCAGATATCTGTTATTATTTGCATGCCGTTATTTGCAAACCTTGTCTAGCACGGATAAAAACGTTCCGTCTCTCCAACAGGAATTCAGATGTGTCCCCACCCGGCTAGAGAGGCCCTTCAGTCCAAAGATGGATTCCAGAAGTCAGAACGACAGCGACGGAGGAGGAGGACGCCACGGGGTGTTGCCGTCATTGACTGGATTGGCGAACATGGCGCATGACGAAGGTAGAGCACGATCCTGGTCTCTGCAAAACCTAGACGCTCCGTCAGATCCTGGGCTGAACTGCAGGTTACGGCCACACACTCCACCAGTGTTATCTCTGGATCAGATAAGAATAAGCGGTGGTAGTAATGAATATACAGACGGGCCGTCGGCTGCTCAAAGGTCTCCGGCCACCCAGCAACGGAAGACTGAGATGGTTACATCAACAGGTTCAAGGACCAATGGGCAGCAAGAGACCGAGGAAGAGGTGTCCAACAACCTCCGCAACCTGTATTCAGTGACTCATCAAGGGAACACAAATGCTCCCATCTCTTCAAGAGAGGGTATGTCTCAGTCTTCCAGTGTGGAGGACTCCCAGAGCAGCGTCCGCACCAGCGCAGGGAGCGGTTCTTCGGGTCAGCGGCTTCTCGGCGGCCCGGCGAATAGCTACGAAATAATCAGAAACCAGCCAAAACGAGCTGATTCTGAGGAGCTAAAACCCCTGAACGCAGAGTACAGAGACATAGAAGCAATCCCGGGCAGCAGGAAGCCTTTAAAAAAGGACAAACACTCCAAAAGATGTGAGTCCTGCGGTCGGTGCAAGTGCTCAGAGTGCGTCCAGCCGAGAGCACTTCCGTCCTGCTGGATGTGCGGCCAGCGCTGCCTGTGCTCTCCAGACAAGGCCGTGGAGTACGGGACGTGCGTCTGCTGCCTGAAGGGCATTTTCTACCACTGCTCCAACGATGATGAGGACACCTGCGCGGACAAGCCCTTCTCGTGCTCTCAGTCGCGCTGCTGCGTACGCTGGACGACCATCATGTTCTGCTCCTTGCTCTGCCCTTGTCTCTGGTGCTACCTCCCAGGTAAGGGGTGCCTGGCCATGTGCCAGTGCTGCTACGACCAAGTCGCACGACCCGGCTGCCGATGCAAGAACCCAACCCCAACTCGCTGTCACGACGACAGCACAGCAACGTAGGCCAGGATGAAATGGGACATTGATTGACCAACTCCACACTGAGTGAACTGCAAAGTATCAAGTTGCACAATTTGAACCATCTAATAGCGTCATTGTGGCTGTTGTCTTAATGTCCACCGGACATGTCAGGAAAGGCTCCCATGTGTCTACTTTGAATGCAAACTTACTAAAAGAAATGTTAGTGGTAAAGGCACTGGAGGTGCATTTACTCACCCTAGCATTAGGAGTTTCACTTGAATGGTCAACCAAAATAAGCACTCCACATTTCAAGGTATGGCATCTCATTTAACTACTGTTATATCTTTTCACTCAAGTGCCGTGATGTTTCCTAATACAGTCCAAGCAGATAGCTTTGGGGTTTTAACATTTGATACAAACTATATTCTAAAAGCTTCTGCTACTAACTGTATGTAACATAATAATGGAAAGGGGGTGTACAATAGAAAATGACAGATGTTTTATTTTTGTATATATATATATATCTATATGATACTTCAACTGTGAAAGGTTTTCTGCCATTAGAGGCACTTTGATGAATCTGCGTCAGCTGCCATTCATACAAAGTTTCTGCATTCACATGGAATGTCTACCAATCATATTTTAAAATAATTTACAACGTCAGAGATCTTAACCCTGATCCTACCTGTAAATTGTACAGTGATCTTATTTGAAAAAATGAAAAAAATGTTCTAATTCCAAAATTGCCTAGTGTAAAGTTAAAAAGATATATTTATTTGAAGGTTTTAATATTTTATTATTATGACAAATATTTATTTTGAGAAAGGATTGTTAAAGGCCTCCTCTGTTGCTCAGCAGATTTGACACGAATAGCTCACTATGGATTAGAAGATGAATATATTAACGTTTAAAATTAAAAAGCCTTGAAGTCTAACTGAGGAGTGTGATTCTTATTGACTGTACTGAAAAGTTGCTACGACCAAAACGAAACAATGAAATGTCACTGCTGTGTAAATCATATTCCTGTTTTCACTGCTTTTTTTTGTCAGCACAAAAAAAAATTTTTTGTTATTAACCTAAAAAGAACAAAAACAAGCAGACGCCTGTGTTTGATCGTGTTGACGAAAATGACATCACAGCTTCTTTTCATCTAGAAAATAAATAATAATTTGAATGTATTCAATTCACTTTTTCTCGACAAAGCTCCAGGTTCATTTCAACCGCTTTTTATTTTCTATTCCATTTTTTATTTTTTCCCCGTCTCTCTCCCTTTAATCGAAGTTTTGTTTGGGAATTCCTCTTGCGGATGTCCCTGCAGGCGGAGCATAAAGCTCCTCACACTTGTTGACAGCGTGCGGACGTGTTTGCAGGCCGGTACGCATTCAGAGCTGTGATTGACACGTCGAGGCCAACTTGCTCTCGCTTGTTTGATGCGCCTTTGACTGACGAATGTTGAAAGAGGGTTTTTTTTTTTTTTTTTGGGGGGGGGGGGGGGGGTTTTTTATTTTTTTTATAATTTTTTCCCT